>NC_142798.1:76311655-76497686 GCF_049724085.1 Artemia sp. Qi Xiang Cuo
TAAATAGCTCTTATGAAAGTACTAAATAATCTTTGGCTTAAAGAGCAAGGTATTGACTAGAGGGTGAACCCAATCATATACGTAATGCTTTCTGTCGTTTTAAGTTTTGATGTTGCTCCTTACTTTCAGTTGAAAAACTTGTTTTTTATATATAATTTCTGATCTTTTTTTAAATAATGCTAGGAAATCCAGCGTCCCCTTCATAGCAATGTCCTTTTCCCCGTGAAAACTTCCTTCATGGAAAGATCCTCCCACATAAACCCCGACCCATCCCCTCCCCCCACTACCAGAAAAAATCTCCCCTGAAAAAGTCTGTATACTTCCCAATAACCAATACTATATGTTAACATTGGGTGAAGTTGATAACTATCAGCCCCCCCCCCAAGGAGTTCAGAGGATAAATCATCGTAAAAGACAAAGTTATTATATTTTCGACCATGCTGAACAAAATGGCTATCTCGAAATTTTGATCGGGTGACTTTGGGGAAAAATGAGCGTGGGAGGGGGTCTAGTTGCCCTCCATTTTTTTGGTCACTTAAAAAGCACTAGAACTTTTAATTTCCGTTCGAATAAGCCCTCTCACGACATTCTGGGACCACTGGGTTGGTACGATCACCCCTGGGAAAAAAACAACAACAAATAAACACGAATCCATGATCTTTCTTCTAGCAAAAAATATAAATTCCACATTTTTGCAGATAGGAGCTTGAAACCTCTGATAGATAGATAATAGATAGATAGATAAATTAAATAAATTGTATTTCTTACAAATATAAACAACACAAATAATTAAATTAAGCCAACAGGGAGCTAAACTCGAAAGGAAGGCTAACAATTATTGCAATGAGTGCAGTAGGGTTCTCTGATTCGCTGAATATGATTGTGTGATTTTCATTAAGGTTCTATAACTTTTAGGGGGTCTTTCCCTCTTTTTTCGAAAATCAGCCAAATATTCTCAGGCGCGCAACTTTTGATAGGTAGGATTAAACTTGATGAAACTTATATATCTGACATCAGCATTAAAATCAGATTCATTTGATGTATCTATTGGTATCAAAATTCCGTTTTCTACAGTTTCGGTTACCATTGAGCCGGGTCGCTCCTTACTTACAGTTCGTTACCATAAACTGTAAAAGGGCTGAAAGCGCTGAGAGCTAGATAGTCTCCGTGAGAGGGAAAGCTGGCATACATTTCTCAGAGTTTTATAAAAATGATTATATTCACATCTTGATAGTCTGTTATCCTAGTGCAGAACCTCATAGAAAAATGTTTAAATTCTCATTTGAACGGAAATTAAATTCTCTAGTTCCCCTTTTAAGTGACCAAAAAGATTGGAGGGCAACTAGCCCACCCCCTCCCTAAGGGCCCCCACCCTTCAGAGTTATCGAATCAAATTTTGAGAAAGCTATTTTGTTCAATATAGTCCAAAGGTAATCTATGGTTTTGGTGATGATATGACCCTTCATAGTCCCTGGGGAAAAGGTTGTCCGCTGCATCAGTAGTAAGCATGTCCGCAATTCTAACGGGGTTGTATAAAACGACCGAACCCTATATATAATGGACCTATAGAGTTACCAAGCATATTATATTTGGAACTAGATATTCAGGGACGAGATTGTGTAATGCAACCAGACTGGTTTCTGAGGCAACACCTATTTTCTGGGCCAATCAGAGAGAGCGGATGCATAGGGTACTCCATATACGATAACTTGATTAGTAATCGGATTCAAATATAAGGAGTGATTTTCATTGTACTTCATATCAAACAGTTCGTGGTAACGAACTGTAAGTAAGGAGCGACCCGGCTCAATGGTAACCGAAACTCTAGAAAACGGTATTTTGATACAAATAGATACATCAAAAGAATCAAATTTCAATGCTGATTTCAAATATATAACTTTCATCAAGTTTAGAGCTACCCATCAAAAGTTACGCGCCTGAGAAAATTTGGCTGATTTTCAAAAAAAGGGGGAAAGACCCCTAAAAGTTATAGAACCTTAATGAAAATCACACCATCATATTCAGCGTATCAGAGAACCCTACTGTAGAGGTTTCAAGCTCCTATCTACAAAAATGTGGAATTTTGCATTTTTTGCCAGAAGAAAGATCACGGATGCGTGTTTATTTGTTTGTTTGTTTGTTTGTTTGTTTGTTTGTTTTTTGTTTTTTTTTCCCAGGGGTGATCGTATTGAACCAGTGGTCCTAGAATATCGTGGGAGGGATCATTGGAACGGAAATTAAAATTTCTAGTGCCCTTTTTAAGTGACCAAAAAAAATGGAGGGCAACTAGCCCCCCATGCCCCTTTTTCCCCAAATGCATCCAATAAAAATTTTGAGATAGCCATTAAGTTAAAATTACTCAAAAGTCAGATATGACAAACTCAGGTGTAAAAAAACACGTAGATATGAGCAATAGCTTTCAATTGAGCCATTAAGCATAGCTCTTAAAAGTTCTACTAGCCCGATAGTGCCAGCTTTTCCACTTGAGACATGGCACAAGAGTGTCGTTTTTAGTGCCATTTGGAACTTGCAGATGGTGGAATTTGTAAAAGAACGTAGATATGAGCAATATCTTTAAATGAGTCATAAAAGATCTGTCTACGATGTTCTGGCAGCCCGCTAGTGCCACCCCTTGAGAGACGGCAAAAAAAGTGCCATTTCGGTGCTATGTGGCACTTACAGATGGCGAAATTTATAAAAAGCCCGCAGATATGAGAAATAGCTTTTTAATGAACCATTAAGCATCTCTTTATGATGTTCTGATAACCCATTACGCCTCGGAAAAAAAAATGGAGACAGATAAGTGCTACCGATGCAAAAAAGTGATTTTCCTCGTTATTCAAGGAGGGGAACTGTAATTTCCCTGTGAAAATTTTTTGACCATGCTGATTCCAATGGTACATTTTTCATTTTGATCTGACGCCAATTACAGGTTTTTTTTTTTCGAAATCACCATAAATTTCTTTTTCGCAATAAAATTTTACTTTTCAGGGGAACCGAAATAATAGTTACCATTCCTGAATCAGTTTCAGATAGAGATTTTTTTCACTAGACATCTTTTTTCAAAACGCGTTTTTTAACTTTTAGTTGCTATGGGCTGTGGTTCGCTCTTTACTATGTTGCAGCTACTGCTGCAACCATGAATATTTCAATTTAAATTTTGACTGAGGCGTTTCTTTTTTCTTGTGACATTTTCAAGATTTTACAGAAAGTAGCTCTGATAGTTGGAAGGTCTATTCAAGTCGACAGCTCAAACACTGCCTCGTTTCAATACAGCTCTCAAACTTAACGAATCTAAAAGCACAATTAGTTTTCGAGGGAAGGGGGAAAGATTCGATATCTTTAATGCAAAGAGGAGGGGGCGGGCTCAAAAGTACATAATATTCCTTTCAATCATACAATCATCAATAATTTTGTTCGTACTAAAACCCTGTTACAAACATACAACGGTCATTTGGCCAAATAGGCTTGGCTTATTGCGGGCCATACAATACAATAATAAAATGCTGAAGGAACTGTAATCAAAATCCTTGAAATGCAAATAGGTACTCTTGCATTATATGGGCCTTTCTAAAAAGTCAACTTTGGTTAATGCTAATGAAATAAAATAAAATAGGATGAATATATAATAGTTTAGAAACAAATTTGGCCTATATATTTGCACATTAGGGGGGGGGATGGGTGGCTGGAGGGTAAAGCATCACATACATTAAATACGTAACCTAACCTAGGTACTCCCCCCCTAAACCCCCAAAAACAACAGTTTGGATATCGTATACGCGATGAAAACCACGCTGTGCATTCCATTACTTTATAGCGGTGTCTTGAATTAACCCCTCAAAAACGGTTTTTTTGTGACTGGTTTCCTTGTAAAGGCCCATATAATGCAAGAGTACCTACAAATGTTCACGGTAATTCACGAAATACAAATAAAGAGAACGAAATAAATAATAAATGCAAAAAATAAATACAAAATTACACAAAATGAAGAAAAAGCAGAATATACAATAGATTGCGATAAAAAAAAACTTAAAAACGAAAAAATAATAGTAATAATAGTGATAATCAGACACAGAAAAAATAGAAAACCTCGCATTAGAACATTAAACAAAATGGTGAGATTAGAAGTTTAGAAGGTTTCTGATTTTTTTATTTTTTTAACAAGAAGATATTTTGACTCCATGTCTCTACTATCTAGCAATCAGTTATGTGACCTTTTTAGTGCTAGAGGTGGGTTTTGGCCCATCCCTGACACTGGTACTTTTCACCCCTGCTTTGGTCTTTTCACCCTTTTGTTGTAAAGCCTGCAGGAAAATAATCAGCCTTGTCACAACCTAAAGGTCAATCTCTTTGACCACGGAGCTTGTTTTTCACAGTGATTGATATATGGACATAGTGACCATGAGAGGCCTCAGATATTAGTCCAATTACGCGAAATATCTCAGTCAGCTTAGATTCTTCCTGTTAGTAAAAGTGAAAGAATGAAACTAGTTTTGATTACTTTGATTATCGTAAGTACCATTGTTATACGGGATCTCGTTAAATTTCACTTTCATTACAGGGGTTTTTTGACCGCAGCTTAGCTCCGTTAGAAATTTGTACAGGGTAAAATGGGATTTAGGAAGGCTGAGTTTAAGTTCTAGGGAGGTATTGAAAATAAATAATGGGCCTTTCAGCGTAAAGAGCGGGGTATTGCGTAGGGGTTGAACCCAATCATATACGTAATAATTTCGTTCTCTTTAAGTTTTGATGTTGCTCCCTACTTTCAGTTGAAAAACTTGATGTTTTTTAAATTAATTTCTCATCTTTTTTTAAATTATGCTGGGAAATCCAGCGCCCCCTTCATAGCAATATCCCTTACCCCATGAAAACCTCCTCTATGGAAAGATTGTCCCACGTTACCCCCGGCTCATCCCCCCCCCCACTGCCAGAAAAAATGCCCCCTGAAAACTTCTGTACATTTCCAAATAACTAATGCTGTATGTAAACATTTGGCAAAGTTCATAACTTGCAGACCTTCCCTCGGGGACTGTGGTGGATTAAGTCTTTCTCAAAGACATAGTTACTATATATTTTGACCATGCTGAACAAAATGGCTATCTCAAAATTTTGATCTGGTGACTTCGGGAAAAAATAAGCGTGGGAGGGGGCCTAGTTACCCTCCATTTTTTGGTCACTTGAAAAGGGCACTAGAAATTTTAATTTCTGTTTGAATGACCCCTCTCGCAATATTCTAATACAAAATTCCACATTTTTGTAGATAGGAGCTTGAAAGCTCTACAGTGGGGTTTTTCTGGTGCATTGAATCTCATAGTGGGATTTCCATTAAGGTTCTGTGCATTTTTGGGTGTGTTTCCCCTTTTTTTGAAAATAAAGCAAATTTTTTCAGGCGCGTAACGTTTGATAGGTAAGACTAAACTTGACGAAACTTGTATATTTAAAATCTGCATAAAAAGCTGATTGATGTATCTATTTGATGTATCTATTTTTGATGCATCTATTGGTATCAAAATTCCGTTTTCTAGATTTCGATTACTATTGAGCCGGGTCGCTCCTTGCTTACAGTTCGTTTCCACGAACTGTTTGATACCTTTCCAATTAACTCACTAAGGATTCAGCTGAAAAAACGACATACCTTTAGAATCAGAATTTTATTCTGAATCCAAATATAACATTCATTTGCGTTGGAGATGGACTTTATCCTTACTCACCCCCCCCCCCCCCGACTTAATTTACAAAACAGGGTATATATTTGCACATTAGAGGGATGAAGTTCATCTCCGACGGAAATGAATCTTATATTTTGGCTTCAGGATGAAATTCTGATTCTAAAGTTGTGACTATTTCTTAGCTATCTCATTAGTGAGTAGATCCAAAAATTTAAAATATGTGGGTAAATTTTTATTTGGTTCTAGTTTTTAAAACTGTAATTTTTATTGTTTCGACAGGATTTAAGCCATAGGGTTTCTATTTATTAAAGATACTGATTTTCAAATCTTTAAGACCTGTGAGAGTTTCATCTACCCTACTCAGCTACTTTCGTAAAGTTTCGACGAAATTTACTCCGTGTAAGTCTATACTATATATTTATTCTTTTTGACGGTAATTTGTAGAATTATCCTTTTGCAATGACGAAATGCTTCATAGCTAAGAGAAATGAAACACGTATTGTACCAGAGAAAAAGGAAACGAAGTTTATTGTACGCGCTTTTTCTTGCAAAGTTCGAGAAATTTTAGTACAATATGAAAAACCAAATGTTGGAATTCAGTTCCCATTTGATAACGAAATATTTGTTTCTGCAGTAAAAGTAAAGAGAAGTAAAAGAGAGAAAAAAGCTGCAAGACGGAACTACAATAAAGAAATGCAGTCAAAGATAGTGGACACAGGAGTCCAATTAAGATTTTATGACGATTTATTTAATGCGACTACAAAAGAAAAGAAAACTAAGAGGGAGAAAAGAGATATTAAACGGAGTTACAATGAAGTAATGCAATCAAAGATGGTGGACACTGGAGTCCAAATCAGATTTAACGATGATTTATTATTTTGCGCGAATGACAAAATTGAGAAAAGTAGAGATGAAAAGAGAAGTGTAAAAAAAAGACAAATTTTTGAGATTCAGCCTGCAGTGGCGAATAGTAAAGAAATGTTGAATGGGCTGTGCCTTGATAACATAAATAAAAGGGGGGAAAAGAGGTCCAAGATCCATGGGGAATAAAAGAAGATGATTACAAAATAGAGATGAAAGAACTACAACGGGTTGGGGGAAAGTTATGAGATATTGAATGTCGAGTCGGATTGGAAAAACTTGGAAAGGAATCTGAGATTAGGATTATCAACTCAAAAGATATGTCGATCCTTTATGAGGGGAAGGAATCCCTTGGGGAAGATCCCCTGCGGGAAGTTGCGAAAGATAGCCGTTTTCCTCAATGCACAACTGGCGGACAAGTTGTGATCCCTTTACCGGGGTTTCACCTCTCTGATCTGGAGTCCTTGGGGGATACTCTCTCCCAGTCAATTCATACTTTGGATGTACCCAAATTTCATCTTCAATTAGCATCAACGCATATTCTTCATTTGATTATCCCCGGGGAGGAAACCCAGAAAAAAAAGGCGATTCATGGTTTGCTCAAGATTTTACTTCATTCCCAGTATCCTTGTCGTATTCAGAGACCTGTGTATGTTTGGCCTGGGACTATTTCAAATTATGCCAAGGGGCATAATTTTTATTGAGATGGACTTTTTTATTGAGATGTGGGGTTGTTTCCACAGATGGAAATTAAGAGGCTAATGCAGCCAATTTTTCATGATGGCTGGCATCATCAAATGTGCCAGAAACTGATTCTCGGCTCCTCTCAAATCTAAATTCGTGAGAGCAAGAAAATTTTTAATTTCGATTGTGCTGCGCACAATGAATTTCTACGAATCTTGGGGACTTTAACTTTCAAAACATAATGCGGATGCTATACGATCTAGACGATGGTGGTTCTACGGTAGAGACGTGTGGATGACGACGAATCCTGAGCCAAGCGGTTGAAGTGCAGGCATTGGTGGAAGAAAGAAGAGAAGATACAAGTTTGGTGATTTTGAGTTTAATGTTATTTATTTTATGTCTGAGTTTCCAGCCATCTACCGGGGATGCAGGCCATTTATCTTAGGAGGGAGGTGTTGGAACCCTTGGTCCCAGTTTGTTTCAGATAAAGTCCTTCCCATATTCTTTTCTTTTGGTCCCTTAATTATTCTTTTCCCCCAAGTAATAATTATTAATTTTCCTTTAATTTTGGTGGCGCCATTTTCTGTCGTTCTTTAATTGCGTAGTTGGTTACACAGACCACGAGGCATTAATTGCGCAGTTAGGGATGATTGACCAGTAATTAGTAAGCCTTTGGATTGGCCGGAAAAATCCACTCACCACCCACCGCAGGCACGCGGTGAGCGAAAATTGGAAGTGTGATTGTTTAGTTCCGTTTGAGCTCCTTTTGTAGCGTGACTGAATACAGTAAGATTTTTTATACTATATAATGATTGACTTTTTAGCCTAGGTAGAGTCCAAGGAGATAGTTAGAAATATTATCGGTAACCCTTGGCCTTAAAGTGGCCCCTGGGACCATTCGATCACGCTATCGTACTATAAGGCAGGGTATATTGTAAATCGGGCACTGACATACCCTATAGATACGGAACCGTTGGGGTAAGCGCGGGAATCCCACTAACATTCGGGTTGACAAGGGGTTCTCCCCCTCGAATAAGTGGCATAGCAACCTTTTTATGCCATTTTTGCACTAATAAGTGGTGAACCCCGTACTTTACACCCCCAATACATCCAGTCAAAATTTTGAGATAGTCATTTTGTTCAGCGTAGTTGATTTCCAGATAGAAATTATGTTTTTGAGGAGGACACTCCCCCACAGCCTTCAGGGTAAGTGTTGTAAGTTATGGTCTGGGGGCATAAAAGATTTTTATAGAAGGCGTTGTTGTAGAAACTTCAAAAAAGGATCATTCGATTGGAAATTCAAAGGGCTAGTGCCCTTTTTAATAGTCAAAAGTGACTGGTCGGTAACTAGCCCCCCCCCATGCCCCTCATTTCTACCACCACATCCCATCCAAAGGTTGAGAAAACCATGTTGTTCAGCGTTGTTGATTTCCAGATAGGAAAATATGTTTTTGAGGAGGACACTCCCCCACAACCCTTGGGGCAAGGGTTGTAAGTTATGTCCTGGGGGCATATAAGGTTCTTGTAGAAGCCGTTGCCGCAGAAACTTCAAAAAATGCTCATTCGATTGGAAATTCAATGGGCTAGTGCCCGTTTTAATAGTCAAAATTGATTGGAGGGCAACTAGCCCCTCCCCCGCCCATCATTCCCCCAAACAATCCAATGAAAATTTTGAGATATCTATTTTATTCAGCGTAGCTGATTTCCAGATAGAAAATAAGTTTTTGAGGAGGACACTCCTCCACAGCCCTCAGGGCAAGGGCTGTAAGGTATGGCCTGGTGACATATAAGGTTTTTTATAGAAAGCGTTGTCGCATAAACTTCAAAAAGGGCTCATTCGATTGGAAATTGAAATGGCTTGTGCCGTTTTACATAGTCAAAAGTGATTGGAGAGTAACTAACACCCCTTCCACGCCCACTATTTTCCCAAACACGTTCAATAAACATTTTGAGATAACCAATTCGTCCCACGACGTTCAAAACTTCAGGAAATTATACCTTTGAGCAGGACACTCCCCCGACAGTCTTGAGGGCAATGGTTATAAGTTATGCCCTGGGAGCATATAACGTTTTTATTGAAATCTTTTTTGTAGAAACTTGAAAAAAGGGTAATTTGATTTGAAATTCAAAGGGCTAGTACCCTTTTTAATAGTCGAAAGTGATTTGAGGGCAACTAACCCCCCTCTCAAGCCGATCTTTTCCTCAAACACACTCAATTAAAATTTTTAGATAGCCATTTTATTCAACGTAGTTTAAAGTTTTGGAAATTAGGTGTTTAAGGATGAAAACCCCTCCCCACAGCCCTTAGGGCAAGGGTTGTAAGTTATGCCCTGGGGGCATATAAAGTTTTTATTGAAAGCGTTGTCGTAGAAACTTCAAAAGGGCTCATTCAATTGGAAATTGAAAGGGCTAGTGCCTTTTTTAATAGTTGAAAGTGATTGGATAGCGACTAACGCCCCTCTCCGCCCTCCATTTCCCCAAACACATCCAATCCAAATTTTGAGATATCCATTTTGTTCAACGTAGTTGAAAGTTCTGGAAATTTGGTCTTTTAGGATGATAACCCCCTCAGAGCCCTCAGTGCAGGGGTTGTAAGTTATGCCCTAATGGCATATAAGGTTTTTATTGAAAGCATTTTCTTAGAAACTTCAAAAGGGCTGATTCAATTAGAAATTGAAAGGGCTAGTGCCTTTTTTAATAGTTGAAAGTGATTGGATAGCGACTAACGTCCCTCTCAAGCCTACTATTTTCCAAAACACATCCAATCAAAATTTTGAGATATCCATTTTCTTCAACGTAGTTAAACGTTCTGGAAATTAGGTCTTTTAGGATGATAACCCCGTCAGTGCCCTCAGTGCAAGGGTTGTCAGTTATGCCCTGGGGGCATATAAGGTTTATATAGAAAGTAATTGTATAAATCATAGGCAGCGCGATCGCGCTGCCTTAGTAAAGAACGAGGACACTCGAGAACAAGACAAGAAACAGGGACTAAGTAAAGAAGAGGACAATCCCCCACAACCCTCAGGGCAAGGTTTTTAAGTTATTCCCTGGGGGCATATAAGAACGATGTTGGCACAATGTATTATTTATTAATTTTTTCCTTTAGAGCAGGGCACTTCTTATCGAATAGGTTGTAATAGAAACTTTGACAAGGGCTCATTCAATTGCATACTGGAGTTGCTTCTGCCCTTTTCAAAAGCCGAAAGTGATTGGAAGGTGACTAACACCCCTTCCACGCCCACCATTTCCCGAAACACATCCAATGAAAATTTTGACATAGCCATTTTGTTCAGCGTAGTTGATTTCCAGATAGAAATTATGTTTTCGAGGAGGACAGTCCCCCACAGCCCTTAGGGCAAGGGTTGTAGGTTATGCCCTTGGGGCATATAAGGTTTTTTATAGAAGGCGTTGTCGTAGAAACTTCAAAAAAGGCTCATTCGATTGGAAATTCAGAGGGCTAGTGCCCTTTTTAATAGTCGAAAGTGATTAGAGGGTAACTAACTAGCCTTTCAAGCCCACCTATCCCCAAACATATCTAATCAAAACTTTGAGATAACCATTTTATTCAACGTAGTTTTAAGTTCTGGAAATTAGGTCTTTGAGGATGAAGACCCCCCCCCCCATACCACAGCCCTCAGGGCAAGGGTTGTACATTATGCCCAGGGCGCATATAAGGTTTTTATATAACGCGTCGTCGTAGAAACTTTAAAAAGGCTCATTCGATTGGAAATTGAAATGGCTCGTGCCTTTTTAATAGTAGAAAGTGATTGGAAAGCAACTAACACCCCTTCCACGCCCACTATTTCCCCAACCACATCAAATAAAGATTTTGAGATAGCCATTTTGTTCAACGCAGTTAAAATTTCGGGAAATTATGCCTTTGAGCTGGACACTCCCCCCAAAGTCTTCAGGGCAAGAATTTTAAGTTATGCCCTTGGGGCATATAAGGTTTTTATTGAAATCTTTGTCGTAGAAACTTTAAAAAGAGCTCATTCGATTGGAAATGCAAAGGGCTAGTGCCCTTTTTATTAGTCGAAAGTGATTTAAGGGCATCTAACCCCCCTCTCCCGCCAATCTTTTCCCCAAACACATCCAATTAATATTTTAGATAGCCATTTTATTCAATGTAGTTGAAAGTTTTGGAAACTAGGTCTTTGAGGATGACAACCCCTCCTCCCCCCTCTGCCCCACGGCCCTCAGGGCAAGGGTTGTAAGTTATGCCCTGGGGCAATATGAGGTTTTTATTGAAAGCGTAGTTGAAGTTTTATTGAAAACTTAAAAAGGGCTCATTCAATTGGAAATTGAAAGGGCTAGTGCCTTTTTTAATATTTAAAAGTGATAGGAGAGCGACTAACGCCCCTCTCACGCCCACCATTTGCCCAAACACATCCAATCTTAATTTTGAGATATCCATTTTGTTCAGCGTAGTTGAGAGTTCTTGAAATTAGGTCTTTTAGAATGATAACCCCCCTCAGAGCCCTCAGTGCAACGGTTGTAAGTTATGCCCTGGGGGCATATAAAATTTATATAGAAAGTTGTTATAGAAATTTAACAATGCGCTCATTTGACTGCGTATTGCGTTTGCCCTTTTTACTATTAGAAAGTGAATGGAGAGTGTTTAACCCCCCTCTTACGCCCACCATTTCACCGAAAGCATTTAGTTAAAGTTTAGAGATAGCCATTTTGTTCAACGTAGTTGAAAGTTCTGGAAATTATGTCTTAAAGGATGACAAATCCCCCACAGCCCCAAGGGCAAAGGTTGTAAGTTCTGCCCTGGGGGTATATAAGGTTTTTATCGAGAGAGTTGTCGTAAAACATCAAAAGGGGCTCATTCAATTGCAAATTGAGAGGGCTGGAGGGTAACTAACCCTCCTCTCACGCCCACCATTCCTCCAAACACATCCAATCAGAATTTTCAGATAGCTATTTTGTTCAACTTAGTAGAAAGTTCTTTAAATTTGGTCTTAGAGGATGACAACCATCCTAGCAGACCTTAGGGTAAGGGTTGTAATTTATGCCCTGGGGGCATATAAGGTGTTTATAGAAAGCTTTGTCGTTTCCAAAAGTGCTTATTCGATTGGAAATCGAAAGGCCTAGTGCCCTTTTTAATAGTCGAAAGTGATTGGAAGACTTGACATTTTTATAGTAAAGATCGATGTGGGTATAATGTATTATTTTTTTTGTTGTTGTTGTTTAGGCCAGGGCACTTCGTATCGAATGAGTTGTCGTGGGAACTTCGAAAAGGGCTCATTCGATTGAAAACAGAAAGGGCTGATGCCCTTTTAATAGTCGAAAGTTATTGGAGGGCAACTAATCCCCCTTCCAGTCCCCCCCTCTCACGCCCACCCTCTCAGGCCCACCCTCCCATTTGCCCATTATGTTTAAAAGCTAACTGTTGCCTTAAGATTAAATCAAAATGCACTGTGATAATACTAATTCCCAATAAGGCATCTCAGAAGTATCCCAAGAACGATTGAGGGTATTATATTCAAACTTTCGGGGCTGCTTCTGCTCTTAAAATTTAACCAAATCAAAATAGCGTAAGTGTATGCAAGCTATCAAAGAAAGTAAAAAGATTTTTTTGTGAATGGTGTAAAGTTTTCCATCTCAGGTCAACTAGAGGAGGTATGAAACTAAATTAAACAGTACTATTTATGTCCAGATTTTTAAAAGGGTGTATGTTGTTAAAAATTGCTGAAAATTTTTCTCCAGCATACAAATAGCAGGACAAACTATGAAGTCTTAAAAAACGAAAACATTTAAAGTATTATTTTCTCTTGAAAAAACTATGTCATTATAAATTGAACAGAAATTAATTTAAAAAACTTTTTCCTCAAAAAAAGTTTTCCAAAGGAAAGTAAAGAGCTCCATTAAACAAAAAATGAGCAAATATAAAATCAAATAATCTACCGAGCGTGAAACTATCACAAATCAGCATTGATAAATAAATGAAACCCAAAACAAACAGAAATTAAAATAAATAACCGAGTCAAACTCAAAACGAGCAGAAATTAACTTAAGTTGGGTGCGAAACCCCTATGCCTTTCCAAGGCCAGAACAAAATCTGCACTTTACTAAAAAACTAGAAATGAATGTGCATTGTCAGTTTAATGTACATATACTGATATTTAGTAATCAAAATGTTAATTTATTTGATTTATTAAAGTTATAAATGTAAAAACATTTATATTTTTTTCAGTAAAATGCAAATTTTGTTCTGGCCTTGGGAAGGCATAGGGGTTTTGCGCTCAACTTATGTTAGTTTCTGGTCGTTTTGAGTTTGACTCGGGTATTTATTGTAATTTCTGTTCATTTTGGGCTTCATTTATTTATCGATGCTGATTTGTGGTAGTTTCACGCTTGGTAGATCATTTGATTTTATTTTTGCTTATTTTTTGTTTAATGGAGTTCTTTACTTTTCTTTGAAAAACTTATTTTGTAGGAAAAGCTTTTTAATTAATCTCACTTAAGAGAGGAGCTTCAGTACGACATAAATGAGCTCTCGAAATTAGGTGAAATCATTGATTTAGCTGATTCAAATAATTGAATCAGCACGCAAAAGACGAAAATCATGCGCAATAATGTGAATCAACTATCTGATGAGCCACTGACAGTTAAAGAAAGAAAATTGAAGAGGTGGAGATGTTTAGATATCTTCCATCGGTCACTAGGGAGTCTAGTGACCGATGGAAGCCCCAAGCATGAAGTTGCCACACGTATCGCGTGCGCAGGTTTGTCTTCGACGGATTCTCGGAATCAACTCGACGGACCAAATTACCAACTCATTCACTAGAGAGAAGACTAAACAACCACTAGTTATTGATAAAGTCATAAGCAGTCGATGGCGATATTGGGGACACATGGTTAGAATGGGCAGCAATCGTCTGCCTCATGATGTTTGGTGTTGGACTCCTCCAGGAGTTTGACGGCTCGGACGAAAACTTTGACGATGTCTAGAAAAAGACGCAGCGCTCTCAAGAACAATCTTTGATGAATTTTGGCCAAAGACGCCGGAGAGGTCATCATGGAAAGGCATCTTTACCGCCTTATGCGCTGACCTGCGTGGGAAGTCCTTAGTCTAAGTAAGTAATTCTGTCACCATTGACTAAAGTTGTAAATCTATCTTTCAGGAAAGGAATTTTCCCTTAATCTCTCAAGTGAGCTAATGTTATAGTGCTGTAGAAAGGTGAATCATGGAGTAATCTTGCTAATTATAGGCTATCTGTTTTCATCAAATTTTTTGAAAAGACTATGCTATACGGGCTTCTTGGTTTTCTGGATGCCAATGAATTTTTCATATGATTTCCAGTTCGGATTCCGAGCAAATCACTCTGCATAGCATGCTTGCACAACACTCTTGAATTTCATACATTTGGTAATAGGTTCTGGTCGTATCCCAACAGCTTTATTTTTGGACGTTTAGAAAGCTTTTGATTCTTTGACCCATCAGATTCTTCTTTGGAAACTACCACATATTGGTATACGATCAAATGCTTTCTCTTGGATTGAATTATATCTTTCTGGTAGAGTTATTTCAATTGATCCGCTTTTCCGGAGCTCTTCTGAAGTAGATTATGGCGTCCCTTAAGGACCTGTTCTTGGTCCCATTTTATTTCCAATTTACGTCAATTATCTGACTTCGGTAGTCAAGAACACCAGACCTCTAGTATGCTGCACGCTGTATCAGCCGGATGTTCTTATTGAAGATTGCCTTGTTAATTTTGCTGACGACAGCACTTTTGCGACTCTTGGGAAGACGGAATGTGATATCAGGTATAACCTGGTGGCAATATTTGAGTAATTTCAAGGTTTGGTGCAAATTACTTGGCATTGAATGTTTCCAAGTCACATTTTCTTATGTTTTCTCGAATCGATGTAGCTTTCCTTCAGCTTACAAGCTTTAGGTCTCATAAGGCTCCTTGTGTAGAGCAGAACATCGGTTGGTCTGGTTTATTGGTATCCTGCTGTTTGATGAGAACCTTTAGTTTAGACTCCATATAGCCAAGATTAGGGTTAAGATCTCACAGAGTTAAGATGGCATTCGAAAACTCAAACACACCTTTCCTGGATCTATTCTGAAGCTTCTTTTTTACCTTGTCCAGTCATATGTTTCTTATTACCGTATTGTATGGAGCTGTACTATTCCTTCTACACCTTGGTTGCTTTTTGTCATGCATGAAAAACCATGGCTTCTGGTTATAGACACCAATCGTTCCTCACCAAAACCACTCCTAATCCTACAGTCTATCTACATTCTATCTTGTGCTTTTTCTGTCTTTTGTCAGTTTCATGGCAACCTTCCAAAATCTCTTCAAAAAAATTCCTCAGTTTACTTCTGAATCTGCTCCATATAGCCTTCGTTTTTCAAATAACATCTACATTCCTTCTACCCCTACTGTACAGTTAGATTTCAATCCCCTTATTGCTTATCATCAGGTTTGGAATTTCCTACCTTCTTCAGTACAAGGATTCTTAAGGACTATTTAGTTAAAAATCAAATAGAATAGTTTTTTGTTTTTTTCTCTGTGGAGTTGAGTATTGTGATTTCAAATTGTATTTATTGGTGAAAAACTTTGAACTCTGTCAAAAGGGCATACTTGCAATGTCTTAGGAAGGGCTGAAAGTATTGAAATGAACTTTTAGGGCGTTTAGAAGGATGCTTAACTAAATATCGCTGTTAAAAGAGATAGGCTGTGAAGTAAAAATTTTTACTCGTTTTAGGTTTCAACTTCGCTCTCTGCTTCCCTCCGAAAAACTTTATTTTTTTAAATTAATCTTTCAAAAAGGGGATTGACCAAAAACCCTATTTACAATGTAATAGTTACTAAACAGTCCAATACTTGAAACTTTATTAGGGCGTTAGGCCATATCTTCTTACCCTTTTGGAGCATGTAGATGTAGTGGCGCACTCAGAAAATAAATATGGGGGGCTGAACGAGGCTCCCTAGGCCAACCAACGGAAAACTTTAAAAATTCCTTCGAGAAACGATATTTTAAGGCATTACTTTAAGCTTATTTTAGCTCTTCGAATGCAAGTTTTGAGTAGGAACTAAGGAATGAATGAGAAAAACCGAGCAGACTAAATAAGATTTAAAAACAGAATGTAATTTTTTTCTTGAGGGGGAGGGGGATACATCCCCTTGAGTCCTCACCCTCAAGAAAAAGGCATGCACCCCCCGTGGGTGCGCACCTGAGTAGGTGCTGGCTCTACCTCCGATTTTAGATATTACTTTGACCTTGTAGTTGTGAAAGCTGGGAAAGGAGTTTCTTAAACTATGCTCTAGGTAATGAAGATTTAACATATAATCAACGGTCATCGACTTTGTCAACCTTGAAACTTGTCGACCTTAAAGTCAACCTTAAAACACTGTTTCAAACAGTTCGTGGTAACGAATTATAAGTAAGGAGCGACCCAGCTCCATAGTAACCAAAACTCTAAAAAACGGAATTTTGATACCAGGAGATACATCAAAAGAATCGGATTTTATGCTGACTTGAAATATATAGATTTCATCAAATTTGGTCAAACCCATCAAAAGTTACGAGCCTGAAAAAATTGCCTTATTTTCGAAAAAAGGAGGAAACGCCCCTAAAAGTGATAGAATCTTAATCAAAATAAAACCATCAGATACAGCGTAACAGAAAACCCTACTGTAGATGTTCCAAGCTCCTATCTGCAAAAATGTGGAATTTTGTATTTTTGCCAGAAGAAAGATCACGGATGCAGGTTTATTTGTTTTTTTTGTCTGATTTTTTTTTTTTTTTCCAGGGGTGATCGTAATGATCCAGTAGTCCTAGAATATCGTGAGAGGGCTCATTTGAACGGAAACTAAAAGTTATAGTGCGTTTTTTAAGTGACCAAAAAAATTGGAGTACAACTTGGCCCCCTCCCACACTCCTTTTTTCTCAAAGTCACCCAATCAAAATTTTGAGATAGCCCTTTTGTTCTAACAAATATGTCTTGGGGGATGACTTAGTCCCCCACAGTTCCCAGGGGAAGGGCTGCAAGTTATGAACTTTGCCCATTGTTTACATATAGTATTGGTTATTGGGAAGTATACAGACGTTTTCAGGAGGTATTTTTTCTGGTGGAGGGGGGGTTCGGAGGAGGGGGTTACGTCGGAGGATTTTTTCATGGAGGTTGTTTCCTTGGGGGAAGGGACATTTCTATGAAGGGGTGCCGGATTTCCCATCATTATTTAAAGAAGATCAAAAATTAAATTAAAAAAAAAGTTTTATTCAACTGAAAGTAAGGAGCAACATTAAAGCTTAAAACGAACAGAAATTATTACGTATGTGAGGGGGTTCGCCCCCTAGTCAATATTCGCTCTTTACGCTAAAGTTTTTTTAGTACTTTCAAAAGATCTATCTATTCTAATTAAACGGCCTTTGTGATTCAGGAATTTGTGATTCGAACAAAATTTCTTCTAGTTAATGCTAATCTAGTTAATGCTAAAAAAAAGTCTAGTACTTTCAAAAGAGCTATCTATTCTAATTAAACGGCCTTTGTGATTCAGGGATTTGTGGTTCGAACAAAATTCTAATTTTAGTGTAAAAAGCGAGGTATTGACTAGGGGGCGAACCCCTCATTTACGTAATAATTTCTGTTAGTCTTAAGCTTTGATGTTGCTCCTTACTTTCAGTTGAAAAAACTTGTTTTTTTTATTTAATATTGAAAGAGATCTCCATGCATACTTTCAAAGCATTCCTGAAAAATCCCCGAAAATGAACTCTAGGAAAATTTTAAAAATTGAACGTAGTTACTAATCCATTAGTTTAACGCATAGTAACTATTATGCGTAACGGTCAAATTAATTATTGAACTGTTAATGAATGAATGAATGAACTTTATTTTCCACTAAAAAGACATAATGTCATTAGTGGATTTATAAAAGGAAAGCTAAAATAAAAAAAACATCAAATAAGAAACGCACAAATATATACAAGCAGAAAAACAAATGGTCATTAATATCGCAAAGCATGACACAGTTCATTTTCCGTTGAACGCGTTGTAAAACTTCTCTAGTCTTTTCTGAACAACCATGTACGTGTGCCTTCAAGGAGGCACATTCAACTCAAAACAAATGCGGTAGTAACAAGAACGCACCGCATGTTTATTCTTATCAGATGAGAGAACCCAAAAAGAAGAGAGTGCCAACATATGTAATATTACAATTACCGAAAATAGCTGGGTCCAAACCCGTCGACTATATGAAGCTTTCGACGATACAATCATACTGTAAGATTTTCGGACTTTACTAGTAAAATCATCTATTAATAAAAGATGTGTCAACTTAACGTTACAACCCACAGGTAGACCAAGATGCACTATATTTGAAGAAGATTTTGTTATCTTGTCACAAAGTTTTTACTTCTGGGGCAGGATCACTCAATTCACGATTAAAGGAGATAAACTCTGTTTTAGCCTCGTTAAAAGAGGGACCAATTTTCTTATATGAGCTTTTTAACACTACAAAACTCAGTTCAAAACGGGAGAAACAACGACTTTAATACAAAATATCGTCGGCACAGTTCAATACAGACAGATCTTGATCAAGATACAGAAAGCTCGGTTTAACCATATGCTGAGCCCCAACTACACTGTTATTGTAAAGAGGTGGCGAAAAAATAGTACTGCTACTACTACTAACAACTCACCGCAGCACCAAGCCGCCTGAGGCCAACACAGCTACGCACGCTCCTCCTGCATCCCAATCTGTTCAAAGCACCACTCTTTACACCCTCCCAGGAAGTTACCATTTCATTTAAATCTTTCTTTATGACAGCCCCCTGCCCCAGAGTAGGACGACCTGCTTTCTAATTATCCCTAGATCGTTGGCCGAAAAGGAAAATATTCATTAATTTGTCATCCTTCATCAGCAGAACTTGCCCTAGCCATCTTAATATTTCTTTCATCATAGCTCTAGAAAGTGGGATTGAACCACATTTTTCGTACAGCCTACTGTTTGAAATACGGTCAGTCAGCCGGATACAAATCTGTAGGATATAGGTGCTTTACGAATCCCTTTTCGGATTGGGATAATAATAGAAGTTTTTTATCCGACTTGGTAGACTAATCTTAATCTTTACTCTAAGCTTCCGATACAAATTACGGAAAGTAAGTACAGCCGACTTATCAATACCGCGGTTGTGTGCGCTCAACAGCAGTTGGCTATGAAGACCGGAGTCCGCTAATTTTGAATTGAAAATCAAGTATTTTGCAGTAGACGTCAGGGCATGGCTAAGTGTAGAAAAAGCCAAGACAGATACTCAAAGTAATTCGTAGTGTTGGGCAATATTTTGATTAATCGATATATCGATATTTTTACTTTCGATATTCGATATATCGATATTGGTATTTCAGATTAATATTTTGCTATCTCATGGATTTGCCTAAGTTTGGTAACGCAAATGGTAAATAAAGGGTATTTTTTATAACTTTTTTTCAATTCAAATAATATAAAATCAAACAATAAAAATAAACTTCGATTACATAAATGAATATAATAAAAACCCAGATTTGGAATTCTTTGGGCTCAGGAAAAGAGAAAAATAAACTACTGGCTATTCAAAAACAGCAGCATGTCAATGTTTCTCCCTGAGAGTCGGTTCCCCCGTTCATAATTATCTGACCAGGCTTGGAAAACACTTTTTCAGAAGGGACACTGGTAGCGGGCACAGACATGAATTTCATTGCAACTTCGTACAGGTTTTCGGGACCCAATAGCACGAGATTTCCACCACTTGAGTGAACAAGTTTCTCTTGAAAGTATTGGCTCCCTATTGAAAGTTTGCAGAGCCATGATATATTCGGCTGCAATCGAAACATGTCCTACATTGACTATAAGGACTTAATCGGGTGGACCCTACAAACTGGCTTGATTCTAATATGACTGCATCGCAAGGACTGCGATGGTACTTGTATCATCTGATCGAGATTCAGCAGCCAGCAAGCCCAAATCTATCTCGTTTGCAATTTTGTTCTCAACTTGTTAAACATCGTCAGGTGAAATATACATTTTCTTGAAACGCGGGTCAAGATACAATTGCAACGGGTGTGACTAGACCAAGGCTTATAAACCTACAATGCATTTTATTCAGCAAAGCCTTTCGAAGCTCATTAGCCACATCTGAGAATTCACCAAAATCTACCTGTACAAGGTGGCGTCTCAAAATCTTAGACAAAGGCAGGACTTTCAAGATGGGGGATAGCTTTTAGAAGAGAGCTCAATAGTTGTCTCTTCAAAGGGTGTAAGCGCCGCAATCACGTTTGAAATAACAGCAATCACGTTTGAAATAACAACCCATTCACTATCAGTGAGTATGAGGTCCACTTTACCGAGAAGCGCAAGAGAGCTTGTTACCGACTCTTTTAAATCTTGTAGACTACGCAACATAGCTAGAAGCGAATTCCATCTAGTGGTCACATCAGGTTTTAATTTTTTGGTGCAAACGTTGTCAATACAGGTTTGAACCTGGCACAGCTTGTCGGTAGCTACAACACTGCGTCTGGAAAATCTGACAATATTTCTAGACTTTTGGACAAGAGGCAACAGTTCAGCAGTATCATTAATAGCACCCCTGCGTCAAATTTAGAGTTTGTGCGAAGTACGAAACTTGTGTCCATCCTGTACCTACTTGGGATGCAGCATCCTTTATAGCCCGAACTACATTTGCTCCATTATTAGTCACTACAGCAACAACCTTTTCCCTGATCCCCAACTCAGTGGCAATTTTCATAAGGTGAGCCTTAATAGCATCAGCAGTATATATATATATATATATATATATATATATATATATATATATATATATATATATATATATATATATATATATATATATATATATATATATATATATATATATATATATATATATATATATATATATACATGTATAGTTACAATTAAGCTAGATTAAGTTATTTTAATTTATCTGTGATAGATAGCTCCTTTTCATTGACAGAATTTTTCAGACTGAGAAATTTCACCCTGTCTGATCGGTCAGTTTAGCTTTGGTAACATTCTAAATCCAAACATTTCATTATAACCTCATTTGTTGCGAACTTTTCATTCTCAGTTGATAATAATGCACACGTACCTGACTCGGGAGCCGGAAGTGAATCCTTTCGAAAAAGATGCCAGGGTAAGATGTAAGATAAGGATAAATAAAATAAATTATAGATGAAAGAATTCGAACCTGCAAAGAATCTTAAAAATTTATGCTGAAAATTTGCAGAATTTTCAAGTGGTGAATTTTTGTGGGGGAATAAAGGGGGTTAGAGACCCCTAAAAAATATCAGTTTCAATAATACGTTTTCATATTCAATATCGATATTTGGTCCGATATATCGATACATCAATGTCAATATCAAATACCCTCCAACACTAAGTAATTGAGAGGCAAATGTTTAAATGGCACGGGTAAATGGAGGGAGTAAGTATGACTCCCTTATTGGACAAATACTTGTGTGTTAGTTTTTGGAAAAACACGCCTGGCTAGAGTCTCAGGCAGGTTGATCAAGAATTTAAAATTGACATAGGACCGTTAGATTGCCTGAAATGAGAGGCAAACAAGGCCCCCCCTCCTATGGTCTTAGGAAGGCTAACTTACATCTAAACGTGCAATAACAATAGATTAATACATTCAATCACACGCCAGAAGGATTTTACACATAAGATGGTGCACATGTTCTTTACTACTGCCCTATTATTTGGCCTATGCGAATTGCACTGAGATGGGTATTTCCTCTTTTTGATAACTGGAGTGATGATACCGATACCAAAATAATCGGCACTAAGCCACACGAGAATATCATTTGCTATATTAAAGTTAAGGGCTATAACATCAACGGAATACCATTCACTATGTACAAGCCAAAAACATAATCAACTCTCTTTGAGTATTGTTTTTCCTTGTTATATAGCACACACTCGAGAATTTATATCGCAAACATGAGCCAATAACCAGTTTCCAAATCAGACAATTAGCTTCGGCTCGGTGGGAAACTAGATTTTAGGTATACTTTAATTAAATATTTAGTTGTTATTTTGGTTAGATTAGGTTAAGTTAGTTCGGGTTGCGTATTTGATATAATGCGGTCCTGGCAGCCCCCTTCCATAATTCTTTGTTGTAGTTTCCATACTTTTGTTGCTAAACTATTATATTTTTATCAAATTTTGGTATATTTCTTTATGATTAACCTAACTTCAATTTTTGAGTGTGTACTAGTAAGCAAGGAAGTACCGTACTTTTTTTTTTACTTTGCTAATGCCATGACAAACACTGGAAAAGGTTACTATAAAGCCCGGACTTTCAGTATCCGCGAGTGTTTTATATATTGACTGAATACTGTTTTGGAAGCTATGAAAGCTATTTGAAAAATTTTGCTGTTAAGTTGAACACAATGGTACTGTTCTGCGTTTCTATCATAAGAAAAAAAAAATCAACAGAACAATCTATATATTGTTTGTTTTTTCGGTCTCTATTTATAATCTGAGCAAGTTCCATGAAAAGGTTAGTTTTTACTTTTATACTAAAAGTGTATTCTTTATAATTTTTTGCACTTAGGACGGTTTAGCGGAGGCTTTTGCTAAATTATCTGCCTTGTTTTTCGTCTTTTCGCTGACTAAAAAATAGACTTCGGTTGTGGTGTATTTATATTATTATAATTATGTTTTGGAGGATGAGGATGGGGATGGGGGTTGTCGGCTGGGGTTTACCCTGTGCGGGTCAGATTTACATTATTTTGAAGATTTGTGTGTTGCATTTTGGTTTCTTACGCCCTGTGGTTTATAAAGTTATTAGTGAATTATAGGGTAAGGATTATTTTATTGTTTATTTTATGCTTATTTTGTTCTTCTTTCTTCCCTGTTGGCAAATTTTTTTCGGCGTCTCGCACTCGTTGTGGATTATCAACATTTTGAACACGAGTATCAAGTATTTCGTTTTTCCGACAGGGCGGCACAGCCTCCCAATTTGTTTTATGGGCCGGTCCACCTCCCCCCGTAGTCACTGAAGTTGTATATTTTCTCGTAAAAGTGTTTAATGTTTGGTAATTTCCATTTTCTCGCAATTGATCCTTAGACAAATTATTATGGCTATCCGACGGCCTATAAGTAACTTGTGATAAAACGTCACTTTGCGAATTTCCCCAACGAGTTTTCATTAGTCTGTCAATTGTTTTTGCAACATCATGGTGATATTTTTTATCGACCTCCCTACGGGCCTGTCTTTCTTCCTTTCTTTCTCTTTTATCTTTCTCTGTTTGTTTCCTATCGTCCTCCTCTTTTTGCTCTCTGGCTTTTCTTTCAGCCTTTATACGTTCTTGTCTTTCCTCCTCTATTTTCTCTTCTACTATTTTGTGTAAGGTAGAGGTGTATGCTTTTCGCGGTCTAGAATTTTTCTTAATTAATAGTAGAACCCACCCAATAATTTCCATCTGAAATTTGTCAAACCTCTTATTTAACTCTTCGTAGGGTTGAAAATTTTCTCTAAGTGGTGTTTTGTACGCCTCGTAAGCGATGTACGCCACGTAAAAAACCCTATCCAATTCCTTATACAGATCCTCAATAATGAGTTGACGTTTAAGAACAATCTTTTTATCCTCTATCCCTTCTCTTAAAACGTCAATATGATTCTGCATTATTTCAACAATTTTTTGCCGACCGTACTTTTTCGTTTTCCTTAACAATTTCTTCATATATTTGTAAGTGCTTTTTATCGGCCACCGTAAGAATTTTGAAAGCAATATCTTCTGCCTTGCTGGCTCCGTTGAATTCTGCTACTCTTATAAAAAACTCCATATTGCTACGGTTAATGTCTTTAGACAAGATTCTTTTTAGAAACTATTGGTTGCTAAATATCTTAGAACAACTATTTAATCTAGAGCTAGCGTTTTTAAGGTTAGTTGGTCTCCATATATCCGGAAACCAGAAATTTTTCGGTTGATCTCTCTCAAAAGCCTCCACATGGGCCTTTTAACCTCTTTCTGCTTCATTTCTACGTTTCTTTTTTCTCCTGTCTCTTTCTTTATAGGCTACTCTAGCCCTATCGTCCCCTTTTCTATTCTTTCTAATTTCATCTTTCTCAGCCTGCATTTTTTTCTTATATTCTCGGTGCTCTATCTCAAAAGCCTCCACATTTGCCTTTCTTTCTATTTTCCTACTTTTTCTGTGGGCTTCACTCGCCCTTCTCGGTCTTGAGTTAATCTTATCTCTGTCCGACATTACTTCAAAATTCCATGTGTCATTATTTCTTCTTAATTCATTTTCTGAATTCATTTGTTCTATATCTGTACTATCTCTATCCCGCAACTCCCCTTCATTTGGCACTGCCTCTGAGGGGTGAGTTTGTTTTGTTTTTTCACATATTATTTCTTCCTTCTTTATTTCGTACCCCCTCATTTTACCGCGTATACTTCTTTCCGATTATATTATCTCTTATTAGACTTCATTAGTGATTAACGACTTCTTTCACAACAAGCAGTCTTACGCGAGTGAAATATTTCTCCGAAAAACGAATTAACAGGGATTGGACGAGAAAATAAACTGAAAAACTGCGCGAATATTCCACTAGTGAATTAGCTGGACTAAACTCAAAACAGGGGAACTACCCTGTAAAACAAATTACGTAACCCTTCTGGATATTCGTACTCCAAATATAATCTCCTCCTGGGCAGATTACTCAATAGGACAGGTGCCTCCCACCTTCCTTGTCCAATGTACGCACAAACTGACAAATTCTCCTAATTTGCCGTCCTCAATACTCTTATAACCTTCGTCACTGAAGATTATATCTAAGTCCGCCACTTCACTTAAGGTTAATTTAACATATTCTTTTACCAATGTTTCTTTTTATCCTTTCATGAAAATTTTACGCGTTTTAATTTGCCGATTTTACGTGGGCACCGCAGCCTCCTTTGTCTTACAAGTTAATTATTTGCGTGGTATATTGATTCTTCAATTTTATTATTTAATATTATTTAACTAGGCACAGCCCAGATAATTAATATAATTTTATTTGTGTAATCACAATAGGCTAGTCTTTAGGCTAACTCAACTTGTGTCTTCGAAAACGCGGAATTCTTTTATTTTCAGGTTTACTGATAGGACCTTTTCTTGCTGCCACCACTTATTTAGGGTGTAAAGTACGAGGGTCACCACTTATTGGTGCAAAAATGGCGCAAAAAGGTTGCTATGCCACTTACTCGAGGGGGAAAACCCCTTGTCGGCCCAAATGTTAGTGGGATTCCCACACTTACCCCAACGGTTCCGTATCTATCGGGTATGTCAGTGCCCGATTTACAATATACCCTGCCTTAGGGTACGATAGCGTGATCGAATGGTCCCAGGGGCCACTTTAAGGCCAAGGGTTACAGGTAATATTTCTAACTATCTCCTTGGACTCTACCTAGGCTAAAAAGTTAAAGATTATATAGTATAAAAAATCTTACTGTATTCAGTCACGCTACAAAAGGAATTCAAACGGAACTAAACCATCGAACTTCCAATTTTCGCTCACCGCGTGCCTGAGGTGGGTGGTGTGTGGATTTTTCCAGCCAATCCAAAGGCTTACTAATTACTGGTCAATCATCCCTAACAGCGGACTTAATGCCTCGTGGTCTGTGTAACCAACTACGCAATTAAAAAGGACAGAAAATGGCGCCGCCAAAATTAAAGGAAAATTAGTAATTATTACTTGGGGGGAAGAGAATAATCAAGGGACCAAAAGAAAAGAATCTGGGAAGGGCATTTATCTGAAACAAACTGGGACCAAGGGTTCCAACATGATGTGTTTCGGGAATGGTGGGCGTGGAAGAGGCGTTAGTTGCCTTCCAATCACTTTCGACTATTGAAAAGGGCACAAGCCACTCCAATTTTCAATTGAATGAGCCCTTTTCTAAGTTTCTACGGCAACTTCTTCGATTCGAAGTGCCCTGCTCTAAAGGACAAAAATAATAAATGATACATTGTGCCAACATTATTTTTATATGCCCTCAGGGAATAACTTAAAACCCTTGCCCCGAGGGTTGTGGGGGAGTGTCCTTCTCAAAAACATATTTTCAATCTGGGAATTAACTACGCTGAACAAAATGGCTATCTCAAAATTTTGATTGGATGTGTTTGGGGGAAATGATCGGCTTGGGGGGGGGGCGCTAGTTGCCCTCCAGTCACTTTCGACTATTAAAAAGGGCATTAGCCACTCCAATTTCCAATCGAATGAGCCCTTTTCGAAGTTTCTACGACAACTCCTTCAATACGAAGTGCTCGGGTATGGAGAAATAAGATAAATAATACATTGTGCCCACATCGTTCTTTACTTAAGCAGCGCTATCGCGCTGTCTCCGAAAGGAGCCTAATATCGTCTGCGAAGTCAGCATCAAATAAAGTGCGATTTTCATTCAACTGGGTGCCACCTATGAAGTTGCAAGTCCACAGGATAAAATCAATGAACATTGCAAACAGTACTGGGGAGAGAATGCACCCCTGTCGAACGCCTGAGTTGACTTTGAACCACTGAAAGAATAGCAGGCAGAAATGCAAGGATAACCCTTGTAGGAATTCTGTCTGGCCCAGAAGAGGATGGTCCTTTAAAAGCATTCATGATCATAGCTACCTCAAACTCAGAAACAGAGTTCAAGACCATTGACTTTAAACATAAGGTCCCATGTAGGCTCTGAAATCGTAACGGGGAGTTGTAAAGCTCGCAGAGGAAGCAGCCGTCTTTCCTATATTAGCAAAATAAGACATATCTAGTTAGAAGACATCAAAATAAGCTCTAGCTGAACATCTTCATCTCCTTGGACAGTTTTACCATTAACTATCAGCGTTGCTGGAACTGAAGACAGGGGGGAGTAGGTCTAAGAATAGATTTAGTAATATTTTATGTCTTCCTAAGATCCTTTCCACACTCAGGAAATTTCCAGTGATAATGCTGAGACTTTGCTTTCTAACACAGAGAATAAAATATACTCCTATAGGCCTTGAATCGTTGATTATGAGATGCAAGTGACGAAGCATTGTAAAGCTTCCACAAATTATTTTTTTTCTTCCAGCTCTTATGAAGACCTGGAGTCATCCACTCATTCAGCGGTACTATTTTTTTCAAAGTATGAGGCGCTGCATTCTGGTGGCAAACTTCTAGTATACTTTCTTTCACTAAATTAGAAAAGAAATCAAAAGAGCTGTTAAAAACAGATTCAGAATCCAAACTATCTCATGGCTGATTAGTCAGACGAAAATTAAAGAGACTGATCTCATTATTGGTAAAACACAAAAATGGGAGATTAGATGGCAACACCTTCTGCTTTGCTCAATCAGCACTGTTGTATCGTGAAATAGTGGAAAATGAACAAAAATAACACTAACCAACACTGAATTATCTAAAACATCTACTGACGAAAATACATTGTCAATAGTTGACACAAGCTTCCCAGTAACTCAGGTTGATATACAAACTGAAGGTAGAGCTCCCCCATAAGGCATCATCGACGAACTATCTGCTGCCGAAGCAGAAGTTGATCCAGTAGGTTAAGGTTGAAGTCCCCCACAAGGATTAGTTCACAGGGATGCTTTTAGACTAAGTCTAAAAGCTCTTCCAGAATTTTCACAAACGAAGGAATAGATCCACTAGGGGACCTGTAAACTAAACCGACAGCTAAAATCTTACAACCTGACTTAATTTTAATAAAAGGGAGTCGAAAACTCCTTCCTCATTTCCACTCAAATCACTTCGGACATTGTATACAAGATAATCGGCAATATATCAGAGGCAACGCTATAGCGTTGCCTATAGTAAAGGCCATACGCCTCCAATGTTTTATTATTATTTTTTCTCCAGAGGCAATTCATATGGAAGGGGACCGTCGTATAGACTTCAATGAGAGCTTATTCGATTGGAAATTGAGAGTTTTAGTGCCCCTTTTAAGAGTCAAAAGTGATCAGAGGGCAACTAGCCCCCACGCCCTCTTTTCCCCAAATACAACCGATAAATTTTGAGATAGCCATTTTGTTAAAAAAAAGTTAAAAATCATATAAAAAAATTCTGGGGTCAATACAAGCCCCCAGGGACCTGGGACAGGCGTTGTAAGTTATGATCTGGGGGCAAATATGGTTCTTATAGAAGGGATACTCTTAAAAACTTCAGAGAGGGCTCATTTGATTGGAAATTGAAAGTTTTAGTTCGCTTTTTTGGAGTCAAAAGAGATGGAGGGCAATTAGCTCCCCCTCATGCCCTTTTTCTCCAATTGCATCAGATAAAAATTTTGAGATAACCATTTTGTTAAAAATAGTTCAAAGGTCTAATAACAAAACTCCGATGTCGATCCCCCCCCTACCCCTAAGTTATGCCCTGGGGGCATATAAGGATCTTATGGAAGGGATGTTCGTATAGACTTCAAAGAGGGCTCATTTGATTAGAAATTGAAAGTTCTAGTTCACTTTTTATAAATCAAAAGTGATCGGAGGGGAGCTAGCCCCCCCCCCTTTTCTTCCAAGTGCATCAGATAAAAGTTTTGAGATAGTCACTTTCTTTAAAATAGTTAAAAGGTTGGATAACAAAAACTCTGGTGTCGACAAAACCCCCAGAGCCGGGGGGCAGGCGTTGTAAGTTATACCCTGGGGGCATATATGGTTCTTATGGAAGGGATGCTCTTATATATTTCAGAGACGGCTAATCTGTTTGGAGAGTTATAACTTTTGTTCACTTTTTAAGAGCAAAAAGAGATTGGAGGGCAACTAGCCCCTCCCCCCACGCGCTTTTTTCCCAAATGCATCGGGTAAAAATTTTTAGATAGCTATTTTGTAAAAAATAGTTCAAAGGTCAGATGACAAAAACTTTGGTTTTGACATAACCCCCCAGGGCCCAGGGCAGTCGTTGTAAGTTATACCCTGGGGGTATATATGACTCTTATGGAAGGGATGCTCGTATAAGTTTCAGAGAGGGCTCATTTGATTGGAAATTGAAATTTATAGTTCAATTTTTAAGAATTAAAGAGATACAAGGGCAAATAGCCCACCCCGTCCCCCACGCCCTTTTCTCTCCAAACCCATCTTATAAAAATTTTGAGATGGCCATTTTTTCTGGTTTCAACACAAACCCCCAGGGCTCGGGGGCAGGCGTTTTAAGTTATGCCGTGGGAGCAAATATGGTTCTTATAAAAGGGATGGGCACATAAACTTCAGAGAGGGATCATTTGATTGGAGATTAAAAGTTCTATATGGTTCTTATGGAAGGGATGCTTGTATAAACTTCAAAGTGCTCATTTGATTGGAAATTGAAAGTTCTAATTCACTTTTTAAGAGTCAAAACTGGTCGGAGGGCAGTTCGCCTTCTCCCCCACGCACTTTTCCCCCAAATGCATCAGATCAAAATTTCGATATAATAATTTTTTCAAAAATTTTTGAGATAACAAAAATCCGGCGTCGACACAACCCCCCAGGGCTCGGGTGAAGGCGTTTTAAGTTATGCCATGGGGGCAAATATGGTTCTTATAAAAGGGATGGGCACATAAACTTCAGAGAGGGGTCATTTGATTGGAGATTAAAAGTTCTAGTTCACTTTTATAGAGTCAAAAGAGATAGAAGGGCAATTAGCCCCCCCCCTCCCACGCCATTTTTCTTGAAACCCATCCGATAAAAGTTTTGAGATATAGCCATTTTGTAAGAAATAGTTCAAACATCAGATAACAATTTAAGATAATTTATAAAATAAGATAATTTTATATAGGAGAGGTCGTATAAACTTCAGAAGTGGCTCATTTGATTAAAAGTTGAAAGTTCTTTTTTCATCTTCATGAGCCAAAAGGGATCGGAGGGCATCTCCCCCCCCCCACACACAGTTTTTTTCCAAATGCATCCGATCAAAATTTTGAGATTGCCAGTTTGTTTGAAGTAGTCCAACGATAAGATAACAAAAACTTCGGGGTTAACATACCCCCCCCCCCCCGAGCCCAGGGAAAGGGGCTTTAACTTATAATGCGGGGGCATGTAAGATTTTAATGGAAGAGGTGGTCGTAAACTTTGGAGGGTACTCAAATAAAACACCCCCTAAATCTGACTCCCCAAGAGGATACTAGTATCAAACAAGTTACTTTGATACTTGTTTTAATAGTTCGATGAAAATTTGTTGTTGAAAAATAAGTTTGATTTCGAAATAAGGAACTATTAAAAACTTGATATTTTTTGCAATCAAAAACGAACAAAAACTAATTCAAAAAAAACTTTCCGTAAAAGAAGTTTTCAAAGAAAAATAAAGTCCATTATAAACTTAACCCTGGCTGAATTATGAAACTGTGATTAGAAAAATTCGGTTTTGCTTTTTACTAGTTTCCTAGGGGTCCGTGACATATGGGCAACTCAGGAAAATCATTTATTTCAAATATTCATTTCACATGGAATATGGATCTTATAAGGCACATCAGCTAAATAGTGAAACAGTCTACTTATAAACTTGAGTGGTATGCTTTGAAACAATTCTTGTCTTTGTTTAAACAAAGGTGCACATTACACTTCAGGAACTTGACAAACGTGTGGGCGTGTTTTGCACAGGACTTGCATCTTTGTCTTTCGTCCACCCTCTCAGACCATTGGGCCGTGTTGTCAAAGCGAACGCAGGAAATAGGGATGCTGTCACTCCTAGTGTTCTTTTGCGGTCTGGTAGTAACTGAAGACTCGCTTGGTGGTCTACATGTCCTTGTTGCAGGGATGACTGCACCTGTGAGCAGACAGTCAGAAATATCCACACGAAACCGAACAAGGGAGAGGGGCTTCTCAGCCTCAGAGTGATGATTGCGCCTCTACACTAACCAAGCATTGGCTATGCTGATGTGAAGGAAGTAATTGATTAGATGCATGTACTACTTCTTCTCCTTGATGTCACTACAATATAACTTGATCGACCTGTTGCCCAAGTCCACCCTACCCATGAATGTGATATACTGTTTGGTAACATGAGGTCTGGCTACATGGATTTAAACCGTCTCCGTTTTATTCTTCCATTCGCATTAATCAAGTGGGTCAGGCCCAACATATGAAGAAATAAGATGGACCGGTTTATTGTTTTACCATTTGGTCACCACTATTCCGGAATGTTGCTCAACCCGCCAATCAAACGATCTTCTTCCGGAGCTCTTGAGCTTGTCGTCAGCTTCCAAGAGCGGAAGTTTCACTTACCGGATTCTGTCTATTCGGACTGTGCCTACTGACTGGTTTCCCGTTTCCTGCAGTGTTTCTACTAAATGAAAACTGCTGTAAAAATTGTCAAAAAACACTTTGAAGTTCTGGTTTTTCGGGAGATATTCGACTAGGCGGAGCACCACATAAGCACCAACACCAAGGTCTGAACCGAAAAAGTCATAAACTATTCCACTGGCTCCAGCTCTTGTAAATACTTTTATGCCCTACTTGTGTTGCTTGTCTTTTATGTACTGCTTCAACCCAAGCCGGCTCCTGAACGGGGCCATTTGTTCATCCACAGATTGTCGTTCTTCGTTTGGGACTCTTGCATATTCTTCCGAAGCCTATCGTACAAGGGTCGAACCTTGAAGAGGGGGTCGTATCCCAGATTCCCCTTTTTGATTGCTTTGAATCTATCATTTGCGTGGAAGAACTGTCTTATTCTTTTGAAGCGGTCGCGTGACATAGCGTTAGCCACTGGAGGATAACGTGTAGCCGTTTCGCAGTACATAGACATGTGGGGAAGTTTCACGATTCCCATAAACAAAAGCATTCCAAGGAATTGTTCCATTTCTATGATAGTACATTTCAGCTCCAAACCTTTTTCCTGCAGAGAATACCGACTCGTCTCTTCTACCAAGATGCTTATAGTTTTAGAGTCAAAGAACTTTTGGAAGAATGCAATTGGAGTAACCAGAGACAAGTCGCGACTTGGTATTTGTCCTTTCCAGTCCACGTCATTCTCTGGCACAGGGGTTTTCTTCCAGATTCGTCTCTTTTCAGCCGAAGATTTAGGAACCACGTCTACTTCGGCTTCATAGCGGAGGGATTTTGCAGACTTTAGATGAGACTTTGCTCTTCTACTGAGTGGTAGATCGTATTATTCGTCGCTGTCATCCCAACTACTATCGTGCTCGTCTTCAGCTGATTCACAAAAGAGAGCGTCATTGTCGTCTTCAGAATCCTACAGATTCAGGTCAGAGAGATCGCCATCCGACTCTAAGACATAGAAAAAAGCGGTGCTGAGGTCCACTCTTCTTAGTTGTCCTTCATGTCGCCTCCTCAGTGGGTCTTGTAGACTTTCTTCACTACTTAATATTAGTTCATCGACTAATGACGATGTTGAGGACTCCTTAATCTCAATGGCTCTTCAACTGCTGACAGTTGACCGTAAACTGACGAACTGGGTGGACAATGCTAATACATGGGCTATATGTAGATTACCTTGTGGCTCTAGACAAATCCATTCATTTAAACTGATGTTTATATCTGCAAATTAGCGATTTATAGGTCAACCAGGATCAATTATTATAAATTAGTTGTTTATAAATCAACCAGGATCAATTTTTATAAATTAGCTGTTTATAGGTCAGATGGAACCGTCAGACAGTAACGAACATTACAAGATTTTTGTCCTTGACCAAGCAACATAAGTTTCAATATTACCCGAGTCAGATTTATTTCATTCCACAAAATCCGAAAAATTTCACTATGTCAACTTTAGTGCCGTGCGAACATCGTTCGCTCGGTACTGTAATATACCATTCGATAGCTCTCGTTCTCTTGTTTCTGGCTATGTAGATAATTTCTCGTTTAAACCAATCAAAAAGGAGCTATAGGCAAAAATCTTGGTGTGCCTTATAAGAGCCACCAGCCATCAAAGGGTTAAGATGAGCATGTTTTAGACTTTTAAAGTGAGAGAAAGGAGGCGATACCCAAACTCTTGTTTGTAATTATTTTTGTTCGTTTCAAGATTGACTTGCATGTTCAATTTAAGTTTCACTCGTTTTAAGATTTATTTATTCATTTATATTAGTATCTAGTGTATGTTTGCTTGCTATGATTGTTTATTTAATTACTGTCCTTTTTTGGTTTCATTTATACTTCAATAGCAAAATATTTTTTTTTTCATTTAAAGCTTGGTTTGCATATTTAAGTTGCATTTTCTTCATTTAATTATTACTCGCTTTTAGAATTATTTATTCATATATATTATTACTTGTTGTATGTTTTTTTGCTATGATTGTTTATTTAATCTCTGTTCGTTTTGGGTTTCATTTATTCTTTAATAGTAATTTCTGGTCGTGTTGGGTTTGAAATTTAATGGGTATTTGTATCTGCTCATATTAAGTTTAAAATGGCCTTTACTATTCTTTGAAAAACTTCTTTTACGGAAAGTTATTTTTAATTAATATAAAGGACAAGGCCACCTCTCGCCATCTGTTTCCGATTCAGCCTCTCTCCATTCTAATTCTTGGAATATCTAAAAGCATATCTTTCTTTGGATCCAGAAAATTTTTACAGAAGACAATAGCATCCGACGTTCCACGACTGATGATCTGTTTCAGGTCATCAAAAGACGAGCAAAGTCCCTGAATTTTGAGGTGAAGCAAATAGAAAATACCATCTAGGTTAGAAGAGGCTGACTTACTTGACTTAAGGCTCCTTCCGAGGGTTCAGCGTAGATAACGATGAGACTAGGCGCCTCCAGGTTGACCTATCGCTTGCCAGGATCGCAGCTTCTTCCACCGGGATGTGGGCTTGGGTGAGGAATTCATCGGCTTTGTCTTTCCACCTAGTGGGTGGGTTTCCTCTGGGTCGCTTCCATCCATGTAGGGTGGGGTCGAAGTCGAATGCGACCCATGCTGGGGCGTCGCGTGGTATGCGAAAGATGTGGCTGTACCACCGGACAGTACGCTGGGCAAGCTGCGTCGAGAAAGGAGTTTGAGCCGTACTTGACAGAATGGTCTGGTTGCTAAGGAAGTCAGACCAGTGAAGTCCTTCGATTCTTCGGAGAAGTTTCGTCTGAGCGACATCGACGGCGCTGAGGATAGATTTTGCAGCTGGACACGTCTCCGCTCCATACTGCAGGACTGTGCTGACTGACGCATTGTAAATGCGCATTTTGGTAAAGCAGCTTATGTTTGGCTTTCGCCAGATGCTGCTAAGCCTCCCAACAAGTGCTGAAGCTTTGGCAATTCAAGATGTAAGCTCTTTTGTGATCAAGCCATCATTCAACAGAATAGATCCCAGGTAAGTGAAGTCTTCAACCACATCTACTCGGTTGCTTCCAATGTTGACTTCCTTTACAGTAGAACGAGACGTGGGAGGCTCAAGGAGCATAACTTTGGTTTTCTGCCAGTTGATCTTCTGTCCAACTTTCGAGGCTTCTTCTGAGAGCACCTGGGGAGCTTTGGTGATCTTTTTGACGGTGCTCGCAACTAGTGCTTTGTCGTCGGCGACGTCAGCATCAGAGAGTAGCCGGTCTCCCAACTGAAGACCGAACTGAAGGTGATTCGTCGTGCTGGTCATAAAATGGTATATGACGCAGTTGAAAAGCTCGGGAGCGGCGGGGCAACCTTGCCGGACGCCAGTCTTCACCGCGAATGTGGGACTGCGTCTTCCATTGACTTGCACGCAGCTTTCCGTATCCTCATACAGCTTTTAAAAGAGTGAGCAATATTTCTTAGGTAGACCCGTAGTTCTTAGTATCAGCCAAAGTGAACGGCGATCAACAGAATCGAAGGCAGCCTTAAATTCTACGAATGCGATGTACGCTTTTTGGTGGAAATCTCGCGTCTTCTCGATCAAATGGCGCATAGTAAACATTTGCTCCATCATCGACCTAACAGGGCATGAATCCGGCTTGCTGGACTCTTCTCTTTCTACGCAAAAAGGTGGACCTGTCCAGGAGTGACATGGCGAAGAGTTTACCAGGAACGGAGAGAAGCGTGATCCCACGATAGTTGGAGCAGATTTGACGGCTGCCCTTGCGTTTCCAGAGCGGCAGTATGATGTCAGCATGCCAGTCATTCGGTATGCTTTCCGTCGCCAACACAGCTGAGAAGATTAGCTGGAGCCACAGAATCATCGCTGCACCCCTGTACTTGAGGAGTTCTGCAGAAATACCACAGACGCCAGGGGCTCGATTATTATATAACCGTTTTACAACATTTTGGATCCCAAAGGTGGTAAACGGTTGCGATACGAGGTCGGAAGTAGCCTCGGGTGTGGTCATTGCTGCTTGAATCAGATCAGGGTCGGGATGAGCAGCTGCCTCGGTATTCAGAAGCGTTGAGAAGTGACTGCTCCAAGAAGAGAGTTGGCCTGCATCGTCATCCGGCATGCTTCCGTCAGCAGACAAAACACGGCTCACGGTGGAAGTCTTCCCTTCCGTCAGCTCGCGGAGGTGTTTGTACAGGGAGCAGGTGTCTTCGTTTCTTGAGACATCTTCAAGATCGCTGGCTTCCTTGTCGACGAAGGTCTTTCTGTCACTTTGCCGTAGGCTATTGCGCAGGCCATTTAGTTGTCTGTACTCTGGCATATTCTTTGCTAAACGGGCCTTCCGGCGCAGCTCGATCATAGACAGAGTCTCCTGGGATATCCAGGGTTTTTTCTCGTGTTTGCTGCGGCCAATAGTACTGCCAGCAGAATCGAGTATATTATCTTTGAAAGAATTCCAGGCTACTTCAGGGTCGTCCAGAACTTGGATACTTTCAATAAACGAGTTAGGATCATTATTATTCCGAGTTCTATTTCCAACTAAATTATTAATTAAGCTTAAACTCAACAAAATGGTCCTCCAAAGAGTTGATATCATCCTGGTCACCAAAAGAAGAAATCATTTTACTTACGGTGGATGGTAGATCTACTCTGCGACAAAATTCAAAAGAACACAAGTTGTCGACATCAAAGCAGAGCAATGGCATCCATACAGAAGTAATACTTGACTCATTTTTGTGCGCACATGGAACTGAAAAAAGCCAAAAGAACTGAATCCAAAATAAGGAACAAAAGAGAAAACAAAATAAAAAATCTAGGAGATCCCCCCACACATACACACGCACACGCAGGAACACAATCGTATTATAATAAATATGACAGTATATGTATAAATATACCGAAAGCATACGAAAAACAAAGGTAGGAACCAGACGAAATAATATAATGAAACTAAATAACAAAAATCAGTTTTCATTCACACGTGAAGGGATGATCGCATTGGACGCGCTAACAGAGTTCTCAAATGGACTAAAACAAGTATCCTCTACACGCGTCCAGTTATTTGCTTTCTAATTTTTCTTATCTTCAAGCCAAATGTCAATTCCTTCTGGCATAACTCTGGTTTCAGCTACTTTCACTAACGGAGTAGCAGAATTGTGTAGGCTGTATCCGTACGCTAAAAGTTCTTCATGGTGACATGCTTTGTCTCGAGGTAAATCGTAACTGATACTTTTACAAGAGCATTTGAGCTTTCCGCTGTTCTGCACAATATTATCCTTATCACCAAAGCTTATCATCTTGACTATAATTGAATCAATCTTATTCCTAGTAGAATACCTAGCTGAAGCCCCTGTCTGTCTGTAACTGTTTAAGCGATACCATTTCACAAATGGAATGGTGGCAGTAACCGATATCTGTAAAAAGCTCACGAACAACAGTTTCTGCACTTTGCTCAGACACAACGAGAATCCCGTGAAGTGGAATATTCTGACCGTTAGATGCAAGCCCTGACCGAAAGTTGGGAATTTCCTGCCGAAGTTGGGAATTTTTATGGTGGACCGCATCAATTCCTTGTTCCAGACTAGCAATCTACTGCACAAGCTCTTGATGGCTCTGATCGAAATAATCCTTTGTAAGAGACGTCATTTTCAAAATCCCTTGTCACCAACAATAATTTCTTGCAAATGTGATAAATCTCCTCTAAGAAAAAATCGAGTGAAACTTACTCACAGGGGTCCCTTTCTTCTGTGAAATAAAAATCCGGAGGGGCTCGCTTTAGAACAATAAAACAATAAACAATAGCTAGCCAGTACCTTGAAATGATACAGCAGTCACTTCTGACGTAGACATACGTCCGAACCGAATGAATACTGGCCAGGGTTACCAACTGACGACGTTGTCAACGTCCAACAGAGAGGGTCGAAAAACTGTTTTTTTTTTCTACCTAAAAATTGCGACAAGCCGGGCTTTTGTCGCACAAAAGTGTGACAAAAAGTGCAAGCCTGATTCCTGTGTTCACTGATTCCTGTGATCAGAGATCTTGGAACCCAGTGATTAAAATCAATCCATTAAGTATTAAACATCATATATTACACCGTATATTAAACAGATCATATATTAAGCACATGAGAAAAATTACTAGTTTAAACAAAACGGAGGACAATTTACCTTTTCTTCTTCTCTTATAAGATCTTTGATTTCTAGCTTCAAAAAAGCTTTTTGTTTTGATCATAGGCAGCGTGCTAGCACTGCCTAAGGAAAGAGCGATGTGAAAACTTTTTTTTCAACCCAGGCACTTCGTATAGAAGATATTGCCGTAGATACATCGGAAGGGCCTCGTTCGATTCGAAATCGTAAGTTCCGGTGCCCTTTTTAATATTCGAAAGGGATCGGAGGGCGTCCACACCCCCCTCCCACGCTCATCATTTCCCCAAATACACAAAATAAAATTTTCAGATAGCCATTTTGTTTAGCGTAGTTAAAAGGTCCAGTAATTATGCAATAGAAAATGACAACCCTCCCTTCATAGCCCTCAGGGTAAGGGCTATAAGTTATACCCTAGGAGCATATAAGGTTTTATGGAAAGCATGGTCGTAAACTTCGGAAGGGGATCATTGGATTGTAAATCAGAAGTCCTAATGCCCTTTTTAATAGTTGAAAGTAATTGGAGGGCAATCAGCCCCCACCCCCCCCCCCATTTCCCCAAACACAAAATCAAATCCCCAAACACAATTCAAAATCAACGGATCATATCATATACCAGATATGATTTTGAAATTATCAAGTATTTAGCAATAGGTTGCATAGGTTGCATCAAGACGCTGGGTAATTGTAGACAGAGAAAAGCCAAGACAGATAGTCCAAGTAATTGAGAGGCAAATGTTTAAATGGCTGGGGCACGGGTAAATGGCAGGAGTACGCATGACTCTCTTATTGAACACATACTTGTCAGGTTAGTTTTTGTCAGGTTAATAATAGCATGCAAGATATAACACTAATAATGCAAGCTAATAACTTGCATGATTTAATAATACCACTTCAGGTTTTTATAATGCAATAGAAGATTCCCGTATAAAGTGAGATTTTGATATTGTAGTTCAAGATGTTTGATAACATCAAAAAAGATTTTGATAATATCAAATAAGATTTTGGTAAAGTGATAATATTTTGAGTAACAGACACGATTTTGCTAGAACCATTCTAGATTTTTATAATAACTTACGAGATTTTGGTAATGCCCGAAAGGATTCTCGTAACGAGTCTTTTAAAGGATACCCGAAAAGACTTTGATAATACAAGACAAGGTTTTTTAATATTTTAGCAAGATTTAGTAATATCATGCAAGACTTCTAAAATATAATGTAAGGTTTTGATAATACTTGACCAGATTTTGATAGTCTTGATAATAGCACACATAATTTTGTTAGCACTATGTTAAGTTTCATTATAGGTGACATTGTTTTGATAGCATTATATTACATTTTGGTAATAGTAGTCACGTTTCGATTCTTGCTGAAGATGTATCGTTAATAGCTTGTGAGATTATGATAAAACTCATGTAACATTTTGCTAATAACCAGCATTATTCTGATAGTACCGCGTATGGTTTTGATAATACCATAGAGGATTCTCATCATTTCAGTCGAGATTTTTATAATTTAGTGCGAGATGTTTCATAATATCAAACAAAATTTATATAAAATCATACAAGACTTTGGTAATACTTGGCAAGATTTTAATAATTTTGATAATAGAAAACATGATTTTATAGTACTACGTTAAATTTTGGTAATAGCTGACATGTTTTTGATAACACCACTTTATATTTTGACAATATTAGACACGTCAGAAAATATTTTGTTAATGCCAGGTAAGATTTTGATAATACCATGTAAGATATTGTTAACTACTTGCATGATCTTGATAATACCGCTTTAGGTTTTGATAATGCAATAGAGAATTCACTTTATATCAGGCAAGATTTTGATAATGTAATGCAAGATGTTTGATAATATCAGACAAGATTTTGATAATATCACACGAGATTTTGGTAATGCCTGATAATATTTTGATAGTAACAGACACGATTTTGATATAACCATTCTAGATTTTGATAATTACCATAAAGGGTACTATACCATAAAGACAAAAATAAAGGGTACTATACCATATAGTACCATAAAGGCAAAGAAATACTAAAAAAAAATTGACCCGCTTCTGTTGATGCTTGAATAATGCTTAGTTTGACAAGATTTTGAACAAATTAAATATCCACTAGGGGGTCAGTCTAGGGTTGGGGGGGGGGCGGCAGAACTGGTGTCTAGTTGGAGGAGCAATTACCCCTCCCCCTGCCCAATAGGAAATTTCACTCCAACTTAGATTATCCTCAAGAAATTTAAAAATCATGAAAAAAATATATGCTTTTTTGTTACATCCTAGCTAAAATAAAAATATAAATAATTGTACAGTTTTTTCTAACTACCTACGGAGATGAATTTAGAGATTCCTTTCTTAAAATTCTTCTCACTATCATTAGCTTGATTGGAGGAAAATCTACAACTTAGCCTGTGACTTAGGAATCGGGCTATTCCTTAAATATTAAAGTTGGTGCCCTCTTATCCAGTATAAAGCATGGCTTAAATCGCCTAAAAAAGTAGCATCTAACAGAAAAGCAAAAATATCGTAGACGAAGGTGTACATATAAGTACTGTGCATTTTATTATAAGTCTTATTTGATATTTTACATGTGTTTGCTGATGATGGCCTTTGGATATAGAGCCAAAATATTCATTTAAGAATACAAAATTTTCCTGTCTTACATCAGTCCCTCATTGTTTCACATTTTGTTGTTTGTATGAAAGGAAGGCATTGTGGTCTTTGTCATTACTTGTCTGTAGCTAGAAAAACGTCTAGCACTCTAATGGAAAGTATTTGATCTATGAAATCTTCTATTTTATTAGGTCAGGTAAAAACACGCTAATACAATTAAACAAAAACAAAGATTTTTGAGTCATGTAGAATTGACGGAGGAAGGAGTCATGACGAAACGGAGGCCCCAAACATGCTGAACAAGCCAAAACTTTCCACATGCTTTGACATTCGGTTTTTTCGCTGTAAGAAATTTTAATACTGTTAATTCTGATTTAATTTGTAACTGTTTTTCTCGATGCTGTTTGATTTTGGGGTTTAAATTCTTCAAGTTTTGACTTCAGATTTGTTTTGTACAAATTACTACAGATTGTTTTGTACAAATCAGCAAATTTCCTTCTAATATCTATTATAAAGTGAATAGTAAAAAGTAATGAAGGAAATACGCTATAAAATGCATTGCAACACCAACCTCAAATATTTTACACGAGAAATTTAATTTGGAAGTTAGAACCAGAATGGAAACTCTTCTTATTCAGGGGAGAGTTCAATCAATCAATCAATCAATCAACCTTTTATTTTTAAATAAATGAACAAACGAAACAATTAACATGAACATTTTGACTCAAAGCAATGCTTGTACGAGTCACACCCGATATTGGTAAACAAATTAATATCACACTATGAAATTAAAAGAGAAGAGCTGATAACATAAGAGAGGGATAAAGAATTAGAAAGGAAAAAATGGAGACGAGGTGGAGTCAAAGAAGGAGAGAGAGAGGATATGATACAAAAGAAAAATTGAAACATTAACTCATGCAGTATTCAATACTGTGTAAGAGAGGTATCTTTTTTGAGTGTAATATATGATTTTACGGATTAAATAGATTAATTAATCGAGTTCGACAGAGAAATACTTCTATATACTAGAGAGTGTTGAGACCTTGTAAACCTTCTTTTCGGTAGCATGAAATTGTACTGTATGCAGAAGAGACATAATCTCTAATGAACTGTTCTGCAGAGTTCGAAGTACCTGGAAAGACATTGAGAAATTTTAGTGGATATTGCCTAGTGTGCTAAACGCAGATTAATAACGTTGATTATCTCTGTTATATCTATTGTTCCAGTGTCTATGTATAGGTCTGTTGAGGGGTATAGCCTGGGGAGGCAATATGTGGCCTTGACTGCACGGTTTCGTGATCTCTTTAATGATTTTAGATGAGATTTGAATGTATTGCCCTAGACAGAACAGCAGTAGTTCAAGTAGGGGAAGACAAAAGCATTATAAAGCATTTTCATCATGTCAGCACTTAGAAGCAGGCTAGCTCTATGCAATATTGATGTTTGCCGTGAGACTGTTGAAGACAGCTGGGATATGTGATGTTGGAACGAAAGAGAGGAATCTACAAATACGCCAAGGAAGTTTGTGACTGTGGTCTGAGAAATGGGATTTCCATTGATTGACAGTGCGACATTGTGAGACAATGAGGATTTTGAAGGAGCAGAAGTGAAGACTGTGATGCAGCTTTTTGTAGCATTTACCTGAATTTCGTTACGAAAACTCCAGTAAGATATTTCGTCAAGAGTTTTTGGGCCTTTTTTGCAGCAGACTCTGATGATTCAGGAGCAATGAAGAACATTTGAGTCATCAGCGAATAGTACTGGGTGTGCATTTGTAGTAACACATGTTGTCAGGTCATTGATATACAAAATAAACAAGAGCGGTCCAAGTACCGACCCCTGAGGTACACCAGATTTTACCGGTAATTCTGGCGACACACTACCCTCCACAATTGCACACTGCTTACGATCAGTCAGGTACGATGAAAACCACTCGTGAGCAACATCATATATTCCAAATGAATGTAATTTTGTGAGGAGGATTGAATGACATACTGTGTCAAAAGCTTTAGTGAAATCCAGAAAAATCCCTAGTACCTTTTCTCTAGCATCCTGGCTATTTAATATGTATTCAACTGAATCAACTGAGGCATGCAAAGTTGAATGATAACGTAGAAACCCGTATTGACGGGGAGAGAGTAGCTGCTTGCCATTTGTTCCTAGCCGCTGCGCTGCAGTAACTGTCAGTTAATAATGTTTTATTATCTTTGATATTATTTTATATCTGGATATGACCCAGGCAGGTTATTTTTGTATTATATCCTATAGTAAAAAGTGTCAACCTTAAGGTTAATAGAAATATTAGTTACCATTCCTGATCCTGTAAAAAAGATTTGGAATGTTGTGTGTCTGACTCTGTCTGTTTGTATGTGTTCTTTTACTTCTCTCCGTACCTGTGTGTCTGACTTTATTTGCCTGTCTCTGTGTTTGTCTTTGTGAGTCTGACTCCGTGTGTGTGTCTGACTCCTGATTTTGTGTTTGCCTGTCTCTTTGTCTGTCTTTGAGTGTTTGTGTGTCTGACTCTGTATGTTTGTGTGTGTTTTTTGTCTGTCTCTCTTCGTGCCTGTGTATCTGACTGTGGGTCTGTCTGTCTTTTTGTCTGTACTTGTGTGTCTGACATTGTGTTTTTGTGTGTTTGTGTCTCTCTCTCTCCATCCATGTGTGTCTGACGGGGGGTTTGCCTATATATGTTTCTGTCTTTGTGTGGTTGTGTGTCTGACTCTGTGTGTTTGTGTTTTTTTCTCTCTCTTCCTCTTAATGCCTGCGTGTCTGACCAAGTGTTTGCCTGTCTCTCTGCCTGTCCTTGTATGCATGTTCCTATGTGTGTTTTGTCTCTCTCTTCGTGCTTGTTTGTCTGAATTTGTGTTTGCCTGTCTCTGTGTTTGTTTTTGTTTTTCTCCCTCTCTCTCCGTGCCTTTGTGTACGACTGTATGTTTGCCTGTCGCTGTGTTTGTCTTTATGTGTTTGTGTGTCTGACACTGTAGTCTAGTGTTTTTGATTTATCTGTCTCTTTCCGTGCCTATTAGTTAGTCTCTTTGTCTGTCTTTTTGGATTAGTATGTCTGACTCTGTGTGTTTTATGTCTGACTGTATGTTTGCCTGTCTCTGTGTCTATTTTTGAGTGTTTGTGTGTCTGACTCTGTGTGTGTTTTTTGTCTGTCTCTCTCCGTGGATGTGTTTCAGACTGTGTGTTTGCCTGTCTCTGTGTCTGTCTTTCACTCTTTGTGTGTTTTGTCTCTCTCTCTCTCTCTCTCTCTCGCTCTCGCTCTCTCTCTCCCTCTCTCTCTCTCTCCCTCTCTCTCTCCCTCTCTCTCCCTCCCCCTCTCTCTCTCTCTCTCTCTCTCTCTATCTCTCTCTCTCTCTCTCTCTCTCTCTCTCTCTCTCTCTCTCTATCTCTATCTCCGAAACTTCGTGCTTGACTGTTAGTTTGCCTACCTCCTCCCGTATCTTTGGGTGTTTGTGTGTTCTGACTCTATGTTTGTGTGTGTTGTTTCGTCTCTCTCTCTCTCTCCCTCTCTCTCCGTGCCTGTGATTCTGACTGTGTGTTTGCCTGTCTCTGTGTCTATCTTTGTATGTCTTTGTGTATCTGACTCTGTGTGTGTTTTTTGCCTCTCTGTCTCTCTTTCTCCGTGCCTGTGTCTCTTGCTGTGTGTTTGTCTGTCTTTGTGTTTGTCTTTGTGTGTTTGTGTGTCTGACTCTGTGTGTTTTTTTGTTTCTCTCTATTTCCGTGCCTGTGTGTCTGACTGTTTGGGTACCTGTCTCTGTGTCTGTCTTGGAGTGTATGTGTAAACTTATGAACACTTTTGTAGAACAAAAAAATGCTCATTCGTTCACGTGGAGATCCCGAGATAGCCACATACTTCCACTACTTGATTATCTAATGATAAAACAAAGATGGCGATCCTCTGTCCTTGACTGCAGGGCATACAGAGGGGCAGATACTTGCTATAAAAATGGGTCCGACCATTACCTTGTCGTAGCCTCACTACTACAGAAACTTTTAGCCAGAAGATGAACACGCCCCACGCATAAATATGATACAAAGAAGCTAGAAATCCAAGCAATTAAGGGTGAGTTCAATCTCGAGCTAAGCAACAGGTTCGAAGCCCTTGCGTCCTCCAATATCGAATGACGATTCAGATGCCAAAAATATAGAACGGTCGTGGCAAAAAATCAAAGCAGCGCACAAGAAGCAGCCTTAAAAATACTCAGAAAACGAGGAAACCACATGAAGTGGTGCACAGCAGAGACACTTCAGGCACTCTCGGACAAGTTGAAAGCCTCCCAAGATTGTGAAGCATTCAAACGTCTTCGGAAGAAAACTCACAGGCTAGCTAGGAGGGAGAAGAACAGATACTGGGCGAATGATGCAACAGAACTAGAAGAAGTGACCAGAAGAATGATACCCTTAAGCAATACCAGATCCTTAACGACCTCAAGAGAACGGGAAATCTAACAGCTGAAAACGTAAAGAGGACGGAGGGTATAATACTAGCAGACAGACGAGAAAGAATGAATCGATGGGCAGAACGCTTCCGAGATCTTCTAAATAGACCTAAGCAGCTCACTCGCTTCCCCTACCACCGGACAGTGGAACCGAACCCTCCAAACCGTAAAATTGGTATCCCGCCGATATCTCCCTACCTATGTTTGGAGAAGTAATGAAAGCAGCAAAATAGCTCAAGAGCCATAAAGCGCCAGGAGAGGATGGGCTACTACCAAAGCTCTGTAAAGCAAGCCCTTCTTTTGTCAGCACACTCGTGGACCTCCTCAAGAAGATCTGGAAGAGCGAGTACGTCCCCCAAGATTAAAGGGATGCAACTATCATTCCAGTATTCAAGAAGGGTGACAGGAGCGACTGAAAAACTATGGATGCATCTCAATCATGGTCATGACGGAAAGATTTTCGCCCTCGTCGTCGTAAACAAATTTAGAGCCAAAAGAGAGCGTAGAACTAGAAAAAATCAATCTGGCTTCCCCCCAGGAATGGGATGCGTGGACCATATTTTCTCACTTCAGATCCTCCAACACCAGTGCTCTATCAACAACCGAGAAACAACTGCAATCTTTTTGGATTTATAGCGGTGATCGACTCGGTGCTCCGCCCGCTACTATGGGAAATCATGCTGGAAGACGGAGTTACACCGAAGCTGGTGAGCCTGATAAAAGCTTACTATGAGAACACGCGTAGCATTTTCCGTGTGTACGGAGAGCTCACTGAGATTTTCGAAATCACCTACGGTGTGCGACAAGACTGCCCAGCTTCCTTGATCCTCTTCAACCAAATAATTGATAGGGTCTTCAAAAATGCCATAAGTTTGGAAGACGGAATCGAGCTGACCAGCGATGAGAAGTTAGGGGACCTTGAATACGCAGACGATGGCACACTCCTCGCTGAATCAAGTGTCAAAGCCATGGACATGTTGCACTGAGTGGCAAATAGCGTTATCCTGACAAGCCTGGCCGTCAGTATCCCCAAAACCAAGCAATTTTCCAGAAATAGAAATTCGTCAGTCTCTATAAACGGAAAACAGCTTGAACTGGTAGAAGAATTCAGATACCGAGGGTCACTGATTGATATCAAGGGTGGGGCCTCATATGAGATCAAGGCCAGAAAAAGCAAGGTATGGAGCACCTTTGGCCAACTGCGTAAGCCGTTATGGTCCAGAAGAGAGATCAGGCTGAAGACCAAACTTCGAGTCTACATGGCGTGTATTCAATCTATCCTGCTGTATGGATGCGAAACCTGGCTGCTAAAGGCAGAAGAAGAATGCTCACTCGACATCTTGGACCAGAAGTGCCTAAGAGCCATTTGCAACCTCAAACTTAGCCGAAGGATAAGCAACGAGCAACTAATGCCAATGTGCAATCAGAAGCATTCATTATCCGCTATCGCCAAGAGCAGAAGGCTCAGATGGTTTGGGCACGTTATGCCGCTCCCAAGGTAGTACCTGACCCTTCAGTCCCTTGAATTTAAGCCCCTAGACCCGCTGGAAGAAATGGCAAGTTGGCCAAACTAAATCTTGGCATGTCCCAATGGAAGAGGGACCTCGAGCCTTTGGGAGGTTTCAGGAAGTATGGACGAAATAGGAGTAAATCGTGGTTGGACATCATCCTCCCATCCGCCCCAAATCCCTTGCCAGAAGGTACTTGTGGCATGGTGCCGAGTTGGGCTTAACAGCCTGTACCTTGCTACAAGTACAAGCATGTGAGTGCTTGTGTTTCTGACTCTGTGTGTTTGTGTTTATGTTTTTTGGTCTTTTCTCTCTCTCCATGCTTGTGTGTTTGACCGTGTGTTTGCTTGTCTCTGTGTCTTTCTTCGTGTGCTTATGTGTCTGACTCTGTGTGTTTGTGTGTTTATTGTATTTCTCGCTCCGTGGCTGTATGTCCGACTGTGTGTTTGCCTGTCTCTGGGACTGTCTTTGTGTACTCGTGTTTTTTTTGTGCGTGTTCGTGTGTTTGTTCTTTCTGTGCCTGTGTGTCTGACTGTGTGTTTACCTGTCTCTGTGTCTGTCTTTTTGTGTGTCTGAATCTGTTTGTCTGTGTGTGTATGTTTTTGTCTTCCTCTCTCTATGCTTTTGTGTCTGACTGTGTGTTTACCTGTCTCTGTGTCTGTCTTTGTGTGTCTGGCTTCTTGTGTTTTGGTATGTGTTTTTGTGTGTCTCTCTCTCCGTGCCAGTGTGTCTGACTGTGTGTTGTCCTGTATCGTATCTGTTTTTGTATGTTAATGTGTCTGACTCTGTTTGTTTGTTTGTTTTGTCTCTGTCTCTCTCTCTCTCCATGAATTTGTGTCTTACTTTGTGTTTGCCTGTCTCTGTGTCTGTCTTTGTGTGTTAATGTGTCTGACTCTTTGCGTTTGTGTGTGTTTTTGTCTCTCTCTCTCTTCGTGCCCGTGTGTCTGACTGTTTGTGTCTGTCTCTGTGTCTGGCTTTGTGTGTTTGTGCGTCTAACTCTGTGTGTTTGTGTGTGATTGTGTCTTTTTCTCTCTCTCAGTGTCTATGTGTTTGACCATGTGCTTGCCTGTCTCTATGTCAGTGTTTGTGTTTCTGACTCTGTGTGTTTGTTTATGTTTCTCTCTCTCTTTCTCTCTCTCTCTGTCTCTCTCTTTCTCTCTCTCTCTCTCTCTCTCTCTTTCTCTCTCTCTCTCTCTCTCTCTCTCTCTCTCTCTCTCTCTCTCTCTCTCTCTCTCTCTCTCTCTCTCTCTCTCTCTCTCTCTCTCTCTCTCTCTCTCTCTCTCTCTCTCTCTCTCTCTCTCTCTCTCTCTCTCTCTCTCTCTCTCTCTCTCTCTCTCTCTCTCTCTCTCTCTCTCTCTCTCTCTCTCTCTCTCTCTCTCTCTCTCTCTCTCTCTCTCTCTCTCTCTCTCTCTCTCTCTCTCTCTCTCTCTCTCTCTCTCTCTCTCTCTCTCTCTCTCTCTCTCTCTCTCTCTCTCTCTCTCTCTCTCTCTCTCTCTCTCTCTCTCTCTCTCTCTCTCTCTCTCTCTTTCTCTGTAACTGTGTGTCTGACTGTGGGCTTGCTGTCTCTGTGTCTGTCTGTGGGCTTGCCTGTCTCTGTGTCTGTCTTTGTGTGCTTGTGTGTCTGACTCTGTTTGTTTGTTTGTGTGGTTTTGTCTCTCTGTCTCCTCGCCTGAGTGTCTGACCATGTGTTTGCCTGTCTCTGTGCCTGTCTTTGTGTGTGTGTTTCTCTCTCTATTTTGTCTCTCTCTTCGTGCCATTGTGTCTGACTATGTTTCCCTATTTCTACGTCTGTTTTTTGTGTTTGTGCGTCTGACTCCATGTTTGTGTGTGTGTTTTTCTCCGCTCTCCGTACCTGTGTGTCTGACTGTATTCGCCTGTCTCTGTGTCTGTGTTTATGTGTGTGTGTGGGTTTTCTCTGTCTCTCCGTGCCTGTATGTCTGACTTTGTGTTTGCCTGTCTCGGTGTGTCTTTGTTTGTTTGTTTGTCTGACTTTGTGTGTTTGTCTGTGTCTTTTTGTCTTTCTCTCTCCATCCCTGTTTATCTGACTGTATGTTTGTCTGTCTTTGTGTCTGTCTTTTTGTGTCTGACTATTTGCGTCTGTGTCTCCGCTTTAGGATTGGTATTTCTGTAGGAAAATGCCTTAAAATGCTTTAAGAATGATAGTTTGTGCCACAGGGTGCCACATGTCATCCAGATACTACCACAGTGAGTTGTGAAGTGTGCTGATGCTTGAAAATCTAAGACGATATGCAAATCAACGCTTCCACGGACCAATGGAGTTAAAAAAAAAATTGTCAAGAAAAAGTCCAAATATGGCTTGGGAATAATAATATGTGCCAGAGGTTGCCACTAGCCAGCTAGAGAGTGTCAGAGGATGGGAATTGCCATATAGTATCACGTTCTAATAAAGAAATGGTATGTTCCCAATATTCAAACAAATATATATAATAGGGATATTCAAACGTCAGAAAACGCTTAAGTGATGATGATGGGTGCCAAAGTGTGCCTTCTTGTAGCCAAATTGTGCCACGCTGACCTGAATTGACCAGAGTCATCAGAAGAAACGCTACTGGGAGTTTTTCTTTAAGTTTAAATGATCTATTTTAGTCTATGCAATTTGTGTGGTTATTTCTTGTAGGAAATGGTTGAAAATGCTTTATGATAATAATTTGTGCCAGAGGTTACCACAGGTCAGCCAAAGAGTGTCACTGAGTGGGAATTGTCACAGAGTATCATGATCTAAAAATGAAATTGCATGTTCTCACTGTTTAAATAAAAAATATCTATCGGAATATTCAAACATCGGAAAACGCTTAAGTGATGATGACGTTCTCCACAGGGTGCCGTCGGGAAGTCACGTTGTGCCATGTTGGTGCGAATTGTCAAGAGTCTTTAGTAGAATTGCTATTGTAAATTTTCCCTTGTGTTTAAACGACCGATTTCAGTGTAAATGGTTTGTGTGGTTATTTCTTGTAGAAAAATGGTTTGAAATAGTCTGGGAATGATAATGTGTGCCACAGGGTGCAAAATGGCATCCACAGATTGGCACAGGCTGAGAATTACCATAGAGTATCAGAAATGTTTGTTCCCACTGTTCAAATAAAAAAAAAACATATTCAAACGTCAGAAAGCGCTTAAGTGATGATGACGGGTACCACAGGGTGCCATCGTCTAGCCAATTTTGCAAAATTACTGATAAGGAGAAGGCAAGGCTCATTGAAGAAAATGTTTTAAATTCTGTGTCCTTTTTAACATTAAGGAAATATAAAACTAAAGATGAAAAGATATGGAAATGTATGAAGTGTTTTGCTAAAAGTAAGGAGTGATATTAAAACTTAAGAGCCATATCTAAAATGCAGGGAGGGGGCTGCCCTGTTTTTAGAAGGTAATTTTTGTATGTTTTAGAATGTTTGAATTTCACAGGGGAAAATATATAAAACCAACAGTTGAAGAGGATGAGGAAAAGTCTCATTCAAGAAAATGTTGAATACATTATATCGGTTATAGTCTCAGACCGGTTAAGGTATCGGCTAAGGTTCTCAGACCAAATTAGAAAGCAAAAGCAAAATTTATTTATTAAAAGTATTGGTTTTCATTCAGTATTATATTTTTGATGTGGTGGCTATGCTTACGGAAAATTTCTCAGCATTTACTTAGACAATCCTCGATTGAGCGACTTTATGGTGGAAAATAACCCTTTCCTAGCTGTATAATATTGATTTCAGTGCCCTAAGAATAATGTCTTTCAATAATGTTTGTAAGATTGTTTATTAATAAAAATTGTATGTACAATAAAAGTCTTTTGTCTTACAAAACCATTTGAAAATCAAGACAGAATCTTGTCTACTTCACGTTAGAAAATTAATAACAAAGTAACAGCCAAGTGTGCCTTAAAGACCAATAATCAATAACAATATTGGATTCTAGCTTACACAATTGTGTGCCCTAACACAATTGACATGAAACACGCGATTTATAGCCTATCGATTTCAATACTGTACAGAGAATTCTCCGAGCAGAGAAACAGCTTATCACTTAGAATTTATTTCCCAAAACATAACATTAGGTATAATTTGCTGGCCCTGGTGGTTAGCATGTCGTTCCATTGGGGAAATCTCTGGTCTTACGCTCGATCCCTACAACGGACAAAAACCTTTGTTGTAATCGGATTATAAAGGTTTTGTGAGGGAAAACTCTTGAAGAAAATTTCTCGAAGAGAAAATCTTGAAGAATAAAAAAATCCTGAAGAAAAAAGAAATCTTGAAAAAGGATGCATTGAAAAAAACGTGTTGAACAAAAAAAAAACATCTAAAGTATTACGTAACACCCACGTGAGCGCCATCCTCAGTTACAACCGGAAGTTCCCCACTTGATTGAGGAGCCCTGAGAAATTTTTCCTACATCCTTAGGTTTTTTTAAGCAATGAACATAGCAATCAAAGAAAAAACATTGGCTATTATGTAACAAGCAATTCCTATAACGTTGCAAATACCTGCATCTTGAAGAAGTTTAAAACAAGCGCCAGGATCGGGATTTGAAGGGATAGGGCCCCCGTTGGACCTGGACCACCTTGACTACTGTCATTTTCACCCGATTTTGAAAAATTGGCTCCAACTTGCTCCCCCCCCGGGATTTTAACGAAATTACGCCACTGAATCTAAGCCAAGCGCCCTTGTTCGCTCGAATTACTGACTTTCTTATACAAATCTGCTTATTTAATTTCTGTTTGTTTTAATAGCATATCCAGTGTTATCCTGAATCATATACAGTTTGGTTCAGCCTCTCCCTGAACCCCTGCTCTTTGCACAAAATTCGATTTTTTAAAACAAATTATTCTAGAACTAAAAGTGCTCAATCACATGTATTTGCTTCAAACTTACTACAATCTATGTGGATATTTATTAATTCAAATGTATCCACCAAAAGTTAATAGTAACTTTTACTATATTATTTAACTTTCTGGGGAGTTGGGGTGGGATGGGTATCTCCAATGTGGTTTCGAGCCAAGGATCCTGTCAAAAAGAAAGGGCAATGGCCACCCCAGGGGAAAAAAGAAAAGTTTAAAAAATGAATTTAAAGACAAAAATGAGAAATATTCCCATTTAAATCCTGGTAGTATCCCCCTCTCCTGTAAAATATTGTAACGACACCCTTGCCCCTGGAATAATCACTTATTTTTTCTAGATGTTAAAGAGGAATAGAAGGGGTCGGACGTATGATCTCGTATTTGACCATGAAACACGGCAAAGGTTTTTGTGACGGACAACGAATAGTTTCACTACCGAATGATATTGAACAAAATAGTTTGTTTTTAATTCAAGCTATTGCAAACTGAAAATTAATCACCATGATCTGATTTTTATACACTTACTTTCTTTTACAGAACTATGTGATCTTGTTGCACGCTGGAGTTAATGCAGACTCCAAATTTGGATTTCGACAAATTTGGCGCTACTTTTTGGACAAACCAAAAATATTTGGTTTTCTAAAGCCTGGAAGGAAACTACCATATTACGAAACAGCAGAAGCACTGGAGAAGTATCCGTCAATTTACTATTTACTTTTAGCGAAGAGAAGATACATATAAGACTTTAGATGGCGCTTTACTGATAAATAGAAGATGGCGGTTGTATAGAGATATAGAACTTCCTATGCTGCAATGCTAAAATTATAGCTGGCTTTAGCTTGTCATGCGGTGACTAAGACTATAAAATATGAACAGATGCCATTAGTTGTTTTTTGAAGTATTCAAAACATTTGTTATCCTGTAACTACACTTTACTGTGTCAGCTTAACATTCTAGCCTAGAAAAATTGAAACTTTCCTGAGGTATAATGCCAACAGGAGTATAGCTGACAAGAGCGCGACTTGCAGCAGCGATTAACAAGGATGAATAGAGTTCGTTGGTGTACTTTGAACACTTTTGCATATTAAAGAGACTCATTCTGCCGTAAGACTTATGCTTCTGTAACTTTAACATTCTAGCCTGAATTGCCACCTTATTTTCCAATGAGACGCGAGATGGCAAAGGGTTTCCTGTGTTCCGCATCCTGTGAAATGAAATTCAGCAGCTCCGAATTTTATTAACGCCTAATGAAGACAATTAGAAACTTCATATATCAAACACTATCAGTAAAATATTGGACTTGAACGCCTCTTGCGGATAACAAGATTGATCAATATGAAAAAGAAAAACCATCAGTTCTATTTTGAAAATCACTACACGTTTAAGATACTTGTTTTACCTAACTAGCTTAATATTTAAACTTTGTAGTAGCAGTGTATTATTACCACCATGTTCTGATGCTACATGGTAGGAAAATGGATTGAAAAAGGAATCATATGAGTTCCATGTCTTGTCAATGATTTGTCAATGATTTTACATATATTTTTATTTTTATAATAAATTGCGATTTGTGAGTTTTACTTATCAACAATCTTGTGAAAGTATACTATCCAAATTTGAAAGACGCTAGGAGTTACTCTGACTTTACACAGAGAAGGACAATAAAAGGTACCTCGGAATTTAGCAATTAAACTTGTATTTTTAAAGAAATAGAATTCAATTATCAGTTACCTCAATTTTTGTCAAGTAATTACAATCCAGTAAAGATGATTTTCAATTCAGTTGAAAAATTCGTCCCAAATAAAGGAACACGAGTTCTTGTGACGATGCAAAATACTTACATAAATTAGATCAAGATCTTATTTTAACCTTTACTGTAGTAAAGGTCACAGTCAACAAAGAACAGTTCAAAGTACCTCTCAAATGTGGATCCTGAATCCCTGTATAATATTACTACTAAAAACTCACCATAGCACCGAGCCACCTGAGGCCAACACGCACGAACACTCCTCCTCTATCCCAATTTATTCAAAGCCTTCCTCTTTACACCTTCCCAGGGAGTTTTCATTTCCCTTCCGACATCCTCCCACCCCAATTGAGAGCGATCTGCTGTTTATTTAGCCCTAGACGGTTGGCTAAAATGGCGAATATTTGGTAGTCTGTCATCTTTCATCTGCAGAGTGGGCCCTAGCCATTTCAGCTTTCCTTTCACTATAGTTCTAGAAAGTGAAGTGAACTTCACATTTTGTAGAGCCTACTGCTAAAATACGGTCTGTCAGTCGGGCACTCAAAACAATCCGTAGTCATTTTTTTTCTGGAAAGCATCTAGAAAAACTTCATCCATTTTTTGTAGTGCCTATGCTTCAGAACCATACTGGACCACTGTCATCGCTGCAGCTTTCAATATTCTATTCTTGGTTTGCAGACTTTTCTTCCTATTCTTCTAAACTTTTTTTAACTACGAAATCGCACCCTGGGCCTAAGCTATTCTATTTTCAACATCTTCACTTCTCCCACCGTCTTTACTAATAAATTAATTGAAAAAAAAACTTTTTGTTAAAGAAGTTTTTCAGAAAAAAGTAAACTCTATGTGAAACTTAAGATCAAAAGATATTAAATCTACAATAACTCAACCTCAAAGTGACCAGAAATTACTATTAAAGAATAAATGATACACCAAACCAACACATATTAAATAAGCAATCATAGCAAAAAACATACTACCGGCACTAATATAAATGAATAAATAGGTCTTCAAACGAATAAAGCTTACAATGAATATGCAAATCAAGCTTAAAAAGAACAAAAATACTTTGCTATTGAAGTATAAATAAAACCCAAAACTAACAGAAATTAAATAAACAATCATAGCAAAAAAACATACAACAGGTACTAATATAAATGAATAAATAAATCTTAAAGAAGTAAAACTTAAATTGATTATGCAAATAAAGCTTGAAACAAATAAAAATTACTGCAAACAAGAGTTTGGGCACCGCCTTCTTCCCTCACTGTCAAAGTCTAAAACCTACTGTGTCATTGGTGCTTTACTGAAAGCTATATGTGTTTAAAAAACTCCATCAGAGTCTGTACGGGTCTGCCACTCATTTGGGATCTTCAAAAAGTATGTTAGAGATTTTTTTTCCAATAATTAAGATTTCCCCGGTTTTCTGAGGAATTGATGTCTTCGGATTGGGTCTATTGCTTATTTGTGAAGGTTGAATGAAATACTATCCCCTGTCTAGCTTGGATTTTTTTTGGGGAGGATAGGGATGGGGGTGGGGGATTATTTGAGCTTGTGTTGCGATTATATTAAAACATATAATATATACATCAATTATATCAAAAAATATAATTGATGTATTTCTTAGTTTCTGGTTTCTACCATATTTCTTTCCTGGTTATAGAGCCTTACAGGGGAGACGAAGTTAGATTGTTTGTTGTTTTTGTTGTATGTAAAATACTGTAGATTTTGTTAATTAGTTATATTTTTCTCGTTGTTTTGCAATTAGTTCAATTCAATTTAGTAAATTCGATTCAATGAACAGTCTTTGAAAGTAAAAATTAAACTGGATATTTGATATTAATATATAAGGATATTAATTGATGAAAGATCCTCAGTTCTAGATTTTATTTCCCTGTAATTTTTATTTTTAATGCTGCAATAACTGGAAGAGAAAATATTTGTATATAATTCGTTTTTAGTGAAGCACCAATGAGGCAGCATACTTTAGACTTTTACAATTAGGCCAGGGGACAGTAGTCAAACTCTTATTTTTTAGTGAAACTATAAAATTAAAGTGAATCTAATAAAATTAAACTGAATATTTGATATATAATGATGTTATTTGCTGAAAGCTCATCTGTTGGAAATTAAATTTTAATGCAATTTTATGTTTATTTTCAATATTATAATAAGTACAAAAAAAAAATTGTATTATAATTTGTTCTCAGTAAAGCGCCAATGACGCAGTAGTTTTTAAACTTTTACAGTGATGGAAGCTCAAACTTTTCCTTGTAGGGATTTTTTACGTTCAATCATGATTTGCATATTCTATTTAAGTTTCACTCATTTTAACTACTACTACTACTACTACCAACTCACCAGAGAACCAAACCACCTGAGGCCAACACAGCTACGCACGCTAATCCTCCATCCCAATCTATTCAAAGCTTCCCTCTTTACACCCTCCCAGGAAGTTCTCATTTCCTTTAAATCTTTCTTTACGACATCTTCCCACCCGAACCGCAGACGACCTGCTTTCCGTCTATCCCTAGACGGTTGGCAAAAAAGAACAATTTTTGGCAATCTGTCGTCCTTTGTCCGCAAAACGTGCCCTAGCCATCTGAACGTTTCTCTCGTTTTAGCCCTGGAAAGCGGAATTGAGCCATAGTTTTCGTACAGCCTAGTTTTTGAAATATGGTCAGTCATAGGAAATTTATCTGGAAAACATCTAGTAAATCTTCATCTAGTTTTTGAATCGCCCCTGCTTCAGAGCCATATCTGGCCACTTTCATCACAGTAGCTTCTAAAATTCTAGTCTTGGTTTGCAGACTTCTTTTCTTATTATTCCAAAGTTTTTTTTAACAATGAAAGAGTACCCTGAAACTTGGCTTTTCTATTTTTAACTATATTCACTGCTCCCGCCGTCTTTACTAATGATTCTACCAAGGTAAATGAAGCTGTCCACGTGATCAAATTTTTCTTAACCAGCATCACCTTTTCATCTTCACTTATTCCTAGCCTTAGTGTTCTTAACTTAGTCTTCTTAATTTTAATTTTTAAACCTATTCTAGCTCCGTGAACTCGCAAAACCTCTAAAAGTTCATCAGCATGATATAAGTCCGGGAGATTTTTTCCTTCCTATTTGATTCCGTGATCTCACATTGCCTTTCCTCTGCTCCTCAAGACAAAACCCATCAAAATAATTCATTTAAAGGGGATGGAACACAACCCTGCTTAACTCCTGATTTAATATGAAACTAGCTGCTACCCTCATTTCCTACCTTGACCGCAGCAGTGTTATTCTCGTAAATAGCAATGATCACTTTAATGTATTTGTCTGGTACATCATGCAAGGATAAGATCTTCGCTAAAGCTCTTCTATCAACAGAATCAAACTCCTGCTCATTATCAATAAAACTAAGGACGAAAGGTGTTTGATAGCTCAGGCATTTCCCAATTATTAACCTAAGAGTAAAAATTTGGTCGTCACATCCCCTTTCTTTTCTTAATCCGCGCTTATCTTCTCTTATAACTTTGTTTACAGCATCTCTCAGTCTAAAAAGTACCATATTGCTAAGTTTTTTGCTACCCACTGAGACCAGACTAATGCCTCAATAATTACAACACTCACTATTATCACCTTTCTTATACAGTGGTTTAATTAAGGTTTTCCTAAAGTCGTTAGGTACTTCCCGTTTTTTAAAAATTGTATTCATAATCTTCAGTAGCTTATTTCTAACCTCAGAGCCACCAAATTGCTAAAAAACTCATTTACCGCAGTATCAGCACCTGGAGCCTTATTATTTTTCAATCCTTTTAATACTGTCGCTAATTCTTCCTGACAAAGTAAAACTTACTTCACATCCAAGGTATCACCAATTTTTTCATTTTCCTCTATATCTTTTCCTGTAACTTTATCTCGGTTTAGCACTAGCTCAAAATGTTCTGCCCACCTCTCTTTAACTCTTTCCTTATAACTAATATTGGTCCCGTTCCTATCTTTAACAGGGACAAGTACGGATTGACTACTCCTTCTGAATTTATTAAAACGCTAGTACAATATATTACTATTATGTCATCTAGCTGCATCATCCAGATCCTCAGCAATTTCATCCGTGGTCTGCACTTCACACCTCCTTAGTTCATATTCTAATCCTTTCTCCACTTTCGTTACATTCTTTTTGTTTTCATATGATCTATCACTAAGATAACTCTTGTACAGTCCCCTTCTCCTGTATATTAAACATAAAGCTTTTTCGCTAATATTCCTAGCTGCGCTCATAACTTTCTTCCCTAAGACATCATCAACAACTTCACAAACTGTTTTCCTAAAATTATTCCATCAATCATCCACAATGTAAAATTTTAAACTCTCAAGCTTAGTATTAAATTTTTCCTGGAAAGTTTCTCTCAAATTTTCGTCTGGAGTTTATCAACAACATAACTTCCTGGGGAGATACTTGCCCATTCAAAATTTCAGCTTTAAATTAACCCTAGACACTACTTGATGGTGTTTGTTAGTCTTAACATCAATAGCAGTGCTCCTGTGTACCTTAGTATCTTGTACGGATCCAAACAGTCTTTGGTTTACAATTACATAAAGTTTGACTCTTACCACATGAATACTATACTATATTTGATTTATAAGCAGAGTATGTGGGGTCATTTACTGTGGCAAATCTTGTGGAGCACCTGCCATTCCTTTTTGGTAGGTTACTTCCTGCGGCATATCCTAGGTAGAATCTGCGATTCCTTTTTTGGCAAGCCCTTTCCTGGGGTATTTCCTATAAAAAAAACCTGCCATTCCTATTTTTCTGGCCCCAAAACCTATCCAGCAGGTCCAATTCATTTTTTCCTGAACCCAAATCCTATGGAGCAGGTTCAGTCACTTTTTAGTGGCTGTGGCCAAGAGTTTATACACTAAATCCTATAGACTAGTCCTCATGACATTGTGTAGACTATTTCTATGACAATGGATGGGGTCTTTCTCACCACATTGTATGGGACCTTTCTCACGATAAAGTGTAGTCTATTTCTTACACCCTTTGTCTTGTCTGTAATCATATGTGCTCCAGAGAGACAATCCTTTAACCTAGTTGAAGACCCACGCAACGATTTCAAGACATTATTTTCTGGCTAGGAGGCATACCCCCTCCCTAACTGCGAATATATGTGTTCCAGAGAGGCAAACCTTAACCTGGTTTTAAATCCCCAGCTCTCCCAGCTAGATGGTCAATTTCTATCTGGGAAACACACCACCAACAAACAGAATAGCATGTCAAAATATCTTTTTCATCCCAATGTAATACCATTATTTTCCAAAAGTAAGTACTTAATATTATTCACGGAGGGACAAACATTTTAAGAAAAACATCCAGTTTTTTTAGTTCATAACTCGCATGCAACAGAATCAATACGAACTAGTTCAAATCCATACATGTTACAACGATCCCCATAGAGAATTAGAAACATCTGGCAAAATATAAGAACAGGCATTAAAGTCCAGTACCCGGGCACCCAATTCAGTCAGAGACAGTCTATTTGAATTTCTTATTAGGACTGTAACACTTTCTCGGATTTGAAAACATTTGTTTACATTTTCAGGCACATCTTAGGGTTATTTTGACTAAGGTCATACTAGCTTTTGAGGATTTTAGTCAATTATTCTGCGTGTTTTAACATTTATTTCATATTTTTAGTATTTTTTACGCTTAATAGATCCAGGGCATAAAAAAAATTCAACCTCGAGAACAGAATGTCACAGCGATCGACAGCGATACCGTTTTTTTTCGAAGACTAGACACTAATATTTTCTTCTTTTCACAGACAGAACTTCTACTTTTCGACCCTCTCAAACACATGTCGTAAACAATTTACACCTAACTTCTTTTGTCAGGGTGACATGAGTTGAGGCTGGAGGGATATACATGGAGTAAGGTTTTACCCAAAACTAACAGTATTCAAAACTTTCTTTCGATTTTCCTTTTTAAAGTTTGCGTTAGGACAAGACTTAGAACTTAATTTTAGTAAGAGGTTGTTTTAAATGAAAATGTGTTGGGATATAGTGGAGTCGTGACGGCATTGAATTTGAGCATGGGAGGTCTTTCAGAGATCTTGCGTAAAGAGGCATGGGGTAGAGCTTTTCCGAACTTTAATATTTTTGGATGATCAATCTTAGATTCTGCGTTTTTATTGCTTAAATATAATGCTTTTTTCCTATTTTTATTGTTTTTGAAGTCTTAAACCTAAAACTTTCTATTCCAGCAAGGTCCTTCCCTCACAGGGCAATTCAAGGGGTTTTTTTTCGAGGGCCCTTGGATGTCACTCAATTTCAGGAGATTTTAACTTTGTCAGCTTTACGCTGTCACTCAATTCCAGAAGGCTTTTAAGTTCGGCTTCCTTTGAATTAAGCGTGTATGATATATAATTTGATGGTTTTAACCGTTTTTTTCTGTATTTCAAGATTTGTTTCATATTTTGTTATTTTGTTAGGTTTATGCATATCCCACACAGAATATTTCATGAGGTTTTTTCTAGAGGCCTTCGCTGTTACTCAACTTCAGAAGGCTTTTAAATTCAGCTTTCTTTGAATTAAGCCTTTTTTATTTGTATTTTGAGGGTTTTAACCGATTATCTTTTCTGTATTTTAAGATTTGTGTCATATTTTTATCATTTTCTTGGGTTTATGCATATCCCACACAGGGTATTTTACGTTTTTTTTTTCATGAGCCCCTCGCTGTCGCTCAATTTCAGAAGGCTTTTAAGTTCGGCTTTCTTTGAATTAAGCGTGTATGATTTATACTTTGAAGGTATATTTCAAGTATTTCAAGATTTGTTTCATATTTTGTTATTTTGTCGGGTTTATGCATAACCAACACAGAGTATTTCACGAGGTTCTTTCGAGAGGCCTTCGCTGTCACTCAATTTCAGAAGGCTTTTAAATTTGGCTTTCTTTGAATTAGGCCTTTATGCTTTATATTTTAAGGGTTTTAGCCGATTTGTTGTGTATTTGAAGATTTGTATCATATTTTTATTAACTCCTGGGTTTGTGCATGCATATTCGATACAGGGTATTTCACGGTTTTTTTTAGAGGCTTTCGCTGTCACTCAATTTTAGAAAGATTTTATATTTGGCTTTCTTTGAATTAGGCCTTTATGCTTTATATTTTGAGGGGTTTAGCCGATTTTTTGTGTATTTATAGATTTTTTTCATATTTTTATTAACTCATGGGTTTATGCATGTTCCATACAGGGTATTTCACTGTTTTTTTTTCGAGAGCCCCTCGCTGTCACTCAATTTCAGAAGGATTTTTAAGTTCAGCTTTCTTTGAAATAAGCTTTTTTGATTTGTATTTTGAGGGTTTTAACCGATTATATTTTCTGTATCTTAAGATTTGTGTCATATTTTTATCATTTTCTTGGGTTTATGGATATCCCACACAGGGTATCTCACGGTTTTTTTTTCATGAGCTCTTCGCTGTCACTCAATTTCAGAAGGCTTTTAAGTTCGACTTTCTTTGAATTAAGCCTTTCTGCTTTACATTTTGAAGGTTTTAACTGATATATTTTCTTTATTTTAAGAAATGTCTGGGTGTTTTCAAGAGTTCTTCGCTGTTGCTCAATTTTAGAAGGCTTTTTAAGTTCGGCTTTCTTTGAGTCAAGCTTTTATGATTTGTAATTTGAAGGTTATAACATATTTTTTTCTGTATCTTTAAATTTGTTTCATATTTTTGTTTATTTTCACAGGTTTATGCATATCCCACACAGGGTATTTCACGGGGTTGATTTGAGAGAGCTTTTCACTGTCACTCAATTTCAGAAGGCTTTTAAGTTCAGTTTTCTTTGAACTTTTGCTTTATATTTGGAGGTTTTAAAGGATTTATTTCTCTATTTTAAGATTTGTTTCATATTTTTAGTATCTTCTTGGGCTTATGCATATACCAGACAGGGTATTTCATGTTTTTTCCTCGCGAGCTCTTCGCTGTCACTCAATTTCTGAAGGCTTTTAAGTTTGGTTTTCTTTGAATTAAGCCTTATAGCTTAATATTTTGATGGTTTTAATCGTTTTTTCTGTATTTGAAGATTTGTCTCATATTTTTATTATTTTATTGGGTTTATGTATATTCCACATATGGTATTTCACGGAAATTCACCGAGAGCCCTTCGCTATCACTCAATTTCAGAAGGCTTTTTAAGTTTGACTCTCTTTGAATTAAACTTTTTATATTTGTATTTTGAGGATTTTAACAAGTTTTTTCTGTGTTCACAAAACAGAAAATGTGAATAAAAAAAGTTTTGTTTTTATTCACAAAAAATTTTCTTTCATATTTTTACTATTTTCTCGGGCTTATGCATGTCTCACACAGGGTATTTCATGTTTTTTTGTGAGCTATTCGCCGTTACTCAATTTCAAAAGACTTTTAAGTTCGGCTTTCTTTGAATTAAGCCTTTTGCTTCGTATGTTGAAGGTTTTATTCGATTTTTTCTCTATTTTAATATTTGTTTTACCTTTTATCATTTTCTTGGGTTTATCTATACCCCACTCCAAGCAATACTTTTTAAAAGGTTTTATAATATAGTTTCAGAACAGGTTCTTTTAATTATATTCCTTTTAACCCATTTTTTTTAAAGTGGAAGTACGCATTTTTTTTACTCACAATCTTTCTTTTTGACAAATCCCAACACCAGCCTATATTTTTCAAAAGGATTCATAATATAATTTCAGAACAGGTTCTCTAACAGATGTTTAACCAGTTCTCAGCTTTGCTTACGCTCCTAAACCGAGCTATATGTGCCAAAAGCCTTTTCAATGTTAATGACCAATATTTTTTTTCTTTTACAAATCTTAATCATTATTTTTTACATTTTATTAAATTTTCTTTTGAGCACAAGCCTCTCTGGAAGCGTTGCTCTTGCATATCCACCATTCTGGCGGTGTAAATTCTTGGACACTCAAAATAAATTTAGTTTCCAACCTTCAAGATAATGCACACCTAAATTTTCAATCCGGCCTCCATTGCTGCTTATTTCGTACTTCAGATTTTCATCTTTGAGGCCATTTAATGCTATGATAACATTATTATGTACACACACTTGCTTGAGATTTTTAAAACCGTATCAAACGTTAGTTCACACACCGCACTACGGTAAAACCCAAAAAATGAGGAAAAGTAAAGAATGAAATCTCCCTATTGGTCACTTTCCAGGCCTCTCCTTCACTCCGAATTATATAAAAGTCACAAAAATATGGATTTTTTTCCGTTCCAAACTTTATAATGTACATTCAACCTATAAGTTTCGGATAAACTATATCCAATGGAGACCAAACACACAATAAATGATGCTTTTTCACATACTATTTTATCAAAGGAACTGACTGACAACATTTGCACCCAAGCAGAAGAAGTTCCAGATAAGAAAATTGAAGAGTTGCTACATGACTCTATTACTCCATTGAGGACTATGCAAAAACAATAGGGAAAATGAAATGACTGTCGATATTATTCCCTTTTTTGTAAAACCAGGTATGGCCAATAGTGAAGAAAAGCCATGCAAATGCAGCTTATACATTAAAGATTTTATCACGAGAATAGCTTTTACACACATTCGAGAATTCATACCTGAGAAAAAATCTTGTCAGTGCAACATCTGCATGGAATCATTTTCATAGACTTGCACTTTATCTACTCATTAAAGATTTCACACCGGCAGAAAGCTATTCAAATGTGAAATTTGAAGCAACCACTTTTCACTTCCCGAAGTCAAGACTTATGATACCAATTTGAGTGTTTACACAGGAGAAAAATCGTATACCTGAAATTTATGTACGAAACCATATCCTTATCTGTCCATTTTATCGAAGCACAAGAATCGTCATGCAAAAGAAAAATTGCATACCTTGAAAATATGTGCGAAACCGTTTGCTCATGTGTATACATTATTGAAGCGCATGAAGAGTCATACTGGAGAAAAACATATATCTGCAAGATATATGCAAAACCTTTTTATAACCGCACTGACTTATACAGCCATTATGAGCTGCATACTGCAGAAAAGTCACATGCCTGTAAAATTTGGACAAAATCGTTTTACCTCGATTCTAAACTGTCAAAGCATAATCAGATTCACATTGGAAGTGGTGCAACCAACATGGTGAACTTACTTTTACGTGTACTTGTAGAAGGATGTAAGCATTTCAGCTCTCCCTGGTATCCAGTAGCTTCGTCATTGCAATAGGCCAAGAGTCTCAGTCGTTCACGATTGGCTCTATCAATTCGAGCCAGAACTTTTCCCATCTTCGTACATACTTCTTGAAGCCACCGATTGGGTCTAGGTTGGCCTTGATCCAGACAAGCCATGTTTTCTTCTGTCCTCCATGTCGCTTTGTCCATCCTGGAATTGGTTTACATCTGAGGTCTTTATTGACAAAGATGTAGCCTAGGTGGCAAAGTGTATGGCTGAACCATCAGAGTCTTCTTCGTTTAATTTTAGTGGCCAAATCAAAACGCTGATGGCAGATTTTGTAGAGTTCGTCATTGCTGACCTGATCATGGAGTTCAATGTCAATGATTCTTCTTAGAAATGAATGGTCAAATACACTGAGGGCTTGAATTTCAGATGCTTTCAGAGTCCATATCTCACAGCTGTATAGTAAGAAAGACCAAACAAGGGCCTGATATATCCTTATTTCTGTCTTCAGGTGAACATAAAGAGTGATTCTGCTGGGCGAAGGCTCCAGTTACTGAATCAATTCTCGATTGAATATCTGATGTGCATTCTCCGATTGGGTCTACCAGAGAGCCTAGGTACTTGAATTCAGGTATCTCGTCTATGGGCGACTGTTCTAGTAAAATTGAGGGTTTTGAGGTGATATACCAGACACCATGACTTTTGCCTTCGAGGAGCTTGTCTTCAGACCGACCAGAGAGAATTCCTTAGCTACCTTCGACAGCATGGATTGGGCTTCAGTACGTGATTCAGCTAATAAGCAAATATCGTTGGCGTAGTCCAGATCGGGGATCATAAAATTAGGACTTACTTCAACGCCAGAAAAGTTTGTCATTGCTCTTGTCACAATCTTGTCGATTACGAAATTAAATAAGATGGGAGACAATATACATCCCTGTCGGACACCAAAATCAATTTAGAATATCGATGAGAGCTCCCCGACGATCTGAATTTGAGCTCATGTATGCTGGTAGTACGCTTGGATAAGTCTAACTATCTCGCCTGGTACTCCATCCTCTTTCAAGGCCTTCCAGAGTCCATCCCTTTGAAAAGAATCAAAAACTTTAATAAAATCTATGAATAAAGACACTGTCGGTTTCTGGTATTTGCCCTGTGCTCAAGGGTTTGTCCTAAGACGAATTGCAGGTCGATTGTTCCCCTGCCTGCACGAAATCCGGCTTGATTGGGCCTTGTCTTCATGTTGCGCTGGATGCAAAAACGATTATGTAGCATTACGCCAAATATTTGGCAGCAATGGAGGTGAAAAAGGTCCCACGATAATTGCTGCATTTCATCTTAAACACTTTTTTGAAGACCGGAAGGATGACAGAGTCTCCCCAATCCTGTAGAACCATCTCTTTTTCCCCTATACGATAGGTTAGTCTATGCAGCCTGCTTACCAGTGTTGTCCCTCCATACTTGTAAAGTTTAGCAGGAATGACATCAGGACCAGGGGCTTTATTGCTTTTTAGGCAATTGATTACTTGTTGGACTGCATTTAACGTGGGGGGAGCCACATCCACGTCATTGTAAATACTGCTGGGTAAGTTTGATTCCTGTAGGTTATCAGGGTTACGACTTCGATTATGACAAAGATGATTATGATCTATTGCTGTGGAGATTTGGTGCTGGTTAAGTAGTTTTTCAAAGTGCTCTTTCCAGCGATTTTTTGTTTTTTTATCTTGGAATTATTTGCTTGGAATTATTAGTAACTTGCTGTTTCATCTTCGACGGACGTGCTACTAGGCTTATGTGTTTTACTCCTGATTGATTTTAGGAGCCGGTACATCTCCCTGGTGTTGTATTAGGAGGCAGCGGCTTCCATGTCCTTAGCAATTTTTTACCAGTACTGGTTCTTATTATTCTTAGACGACTGGTGGCATTCTATTCTCAGGCACTTGAAACTCCAATTTTTTTGTCTGATATCTGTTGCATGTGCTCAGCCAGATGAATTGTGCGTGTTGACATCCATTGTTTGGATAGTCTTTTGTGATATCCTATCAAATCTTCTGCAGTCTCGTTCACTCGCAGTCACGCAGAACTGCTTCTGCAGTTCTGCGGTCGCTTGCACTTGGAGAGCTTCAAAGTGATTAGACATCTCTAAGCGGTATGCTTGTTGTATATTAGGATCATCGAAGCGATAGGTGTCAAATCTTTATGGAGATTTTCTCCTAGAGCCTGCTGCTAGTCGCAACTTTAGATCTAACTTGACTAGAAGATGATACCACCCATGTTTCGATCGCTGAATCAACTATTTATGGCTGTTTCAACGCTGACTCGATTATTTGTATGATTGTGTTTATGCGATTATGTGAACTAAGTTTTAGCGTTAGCTATATTTGGTTTCTTTTTCTTTATTTAGTACTTGGTTTTTTTCTCATTTTAATAATAAGCGGCAACAAATATATATATATATATATATATATATATATATATATATATATATATATATATATATATATATATATATATATATATATATATATATATATATATATATATATATATATATATATATATATATATATATATATATATATATATATATATATATATATATATATATATATATATATATATATATATATATATATGTATATATATATATATATATATATGAACTTTATTATTTTACTTTATATATGAATGACATGACTCGAATTCCTTAAATTTCCTGAGCCATGTACAAAGATGATGTTCCCTAATAAACAACTTCGCAATGAAATTTTTAAAGCATGAAAATAACTGAAAAACAGTTGTACTGAATCTGAATTTGTTCTATTGTAACTAATTATAAATAAAAACAGAAAAAACTCAGCTCATCTGTTTTTTATCTTTATTCAATCACATCCAACAAAACAAAACTACTAAAAAAACTGCCCCGAGTGAAAACTGAAAAAAAATAGAGTACAATCAAATGAATGCATTAGTTCTATGCTTCTGTCATATCGTTTGGACCGTTTGACTCTGCTGCAAAGTCACTATTCTTCATTCGTTCAGAATCCGGGACATACGAAGTTTCATAAGGTCTAGTCAAACCTTTATCCATAATCCTCGGTGTTGGCCATTGCTGATACGGACTCCCTTGCATCTCTTCTGCTCCTTCAGGATTTAATTCATCAGTATAAGTATTTAGTCCTGATGCTGGAATATTTGGTCCAACAAACTTTCCTCCCATATCTCCATCTCTCCTCCCATATTGACACTTCCTTCCAAATTCACATCTCCAACATATTCCATATTTGCAATACATTCCGCGTGGACATTCTTCGGTGTAAGTACACTCTTCCCCTCTTGCTTCTCTCTGGCCCCCTTTCCAGCCTTTATCCTTAATCATCAGTGCTGGCATTTTCTTATACGAGCTCCTTTGTTTCTCCTTTGCTTGTTTAGATTTTTCTGGATCAATATAGGCATTTTTCCTTGATACGGGGGTATTGTGTTTGACTAGTTCTCCCCTCTCCAGACACATTCCATATTTGCAAAACATTCCAAGGGGACATTCCTCAGTGTAAGTGCACTCTTCCTGTCTTGCTTCCCTCTGGCTCCCTTTCCAGTCTTTATCCTTAATTATCAGGTCTGGCATTTCCTTGTACGTGCTCCTTTGTGTCTCCTCTGCTTGTTTAGGTTTTTCTGGATCAATATAAGCATTTTCCCTAGATACCGGGGTATTGTGTTTGACTAATTCTCCCCTTTCCAGACACATCCCATAGTTGCAAAACCTTCCACGTGGACATTCTTCGGTGTAAGTACACTCTTCCCCTCTTGCTTCTCTCTGGCCCCCTTTCCAGCCATTATCCTTAATCATCAGTGCTGGCATTTCCTTGTACGTGCTCCTTTGTGTCTCCTCTACTTATTTAGGTTTTTCTGGATCAATATAGGCATTTTTCCTTGATACTGGGGTATTGTGTTTGACTAATTCTCCCCTCTCCAGACACATCCCATATTTGCAAAACCTCCCAAGGGGACATTCCTCAGTGTAAGTACATATATCTTCTAATGCTGTCCAACGACCTCTATTCCAGTCTACACCTTTATCTATAATCATCGCTGTTGGTAATTTGTGGTACGCCCTCTCTCCTACCCCCTCTGTTACTGGATCAATATCAGCTCCTCTTTGTTGAAAATTTGTTGGTAATTTTGCTCTTTTATAACACTTGCGGTTCTTGCAAGACTCGTCATGACCACACCATAGTGACCACTTCCCGGGATTGTAATCACAGTTTCCAAAATCTTCGGATTCTTCCCAATGGACTCCATTTACACGTAATCCATAGCTTAAGCTTATTGTAGCTGTAAAAAAAAAGTATTTTAATGTAGTGCTATCTTGTGACCAATAATGAAAAAAAAAGTTTTTCAATTTATTATGAGCCACAATTGTTGCAGTTAAATTTTTCGATTCCGCTTGAAGTTTTTTGCCTCTAGCTTAAACATTAAGGGCCTTGTAGAAAGTTTCCGAACACTGAAATTATTTAGCTCTTATCTGAACTTATTGCGAACACTGAGCCCTGTCGAACAGAAGTTATTCATATACTTCAACAATTGTAAAAACGTCACTTATTTTATAATGTATTACACAATAAATACTGGGCATATAACAAATTTGCGAGTCCTCATTATTTGATCCAAAACGTTTATTTTAAACCGAATTGACATTTGTGTATTTTATTTAAATAAAATGAAGATTTTGGATTTGATTATTAATTTCTTGTATTTATTTTGATTTATTTTCCAAAAAAAAATCAAGATTATCTATTTTACATTACACTTGGAATTCGTTAATTTATTATAGCGATTTCTTCAGTTCATTTACATCATTGAACTGGAGAAAATTATATCAGATATATAGTATGTTCTTGTTTGACGAATTGTCAGTTTTGTATTTCAGCATATTATGAAGACTAGTCAAGAAGAGATGAGCATGACGAGGCTGCTTAGTAAGATGAAAATTGACCCTGTTAATAGCTTTTCCTGATTGCATTATTCGTATGGATAGTGTAAGCTTTGACGATATAAAGAGCAGAGTAACCGAGACTTGATTTTTTTGCAATTGAATAACAAACAATTAAAAACAAAAAGATAAATTTTAGGGCTATTATACTATTTTTGGGGGCTGTTGAAAGCTATAAAAGTATGACAAGTTGCTCATAATAGGCTTAGTCTTATCCTGTTTTTAATTTCATTTTTTAAATCCTTTAGCCGTATGTGTTTTAACTATGAATTAATTAAAAAAACTTTTTCCATAAAATAAGTTTTTCAAAGAAAAGTAAAGAACTCCATTAAAAAAAAATGAGCAAAAATAAAATGAAATAATCTACTAAGCGTGAAACATCCACAAATCAGCATCGATAAATAAATGAAACCTAAAACGAACAGAAATTACAGTAAATAACCGAGTCAAACTCAAAACGAGCAGAAATTAACATAAGTTGGGCGCAAAACCCCTATGCCTTCCCCAGGCCAGAACAAAATTTAAACTTTACAGAAAAAAATATAAATGTTTTTACTTTTACAACTTTAATAAATCAAATAATATTAACATTTTGATTACTAAATATCAGTATATGTATATTAAACTGACAATGCTGATTCATTTGTGTTTTTTCAGTAAAGTACAAATTTAGTTCTGGCCTTGGGAAGGCACATGGGTTTTGCGCTAACTTATGTTAATTTCTGCTCGTTTTGATTTTGACTCGCTTATTCATTGTTATTTATGCTCGTTTTTGATTCCATGTTTTGATCGATGGTGGCGTGTGGCTGTTCTAGACTTGTTAGATTATTTTACTTTATTCTTTCTATCATTTGGCTAGGTGGAGTTCTTTACTATTAGTTGAATAGCCTGTTTTGAGGCAAACGTTTTTTTTTAATTAGTTGCCCTCCAATCACTTTCGACAATTAAAAAGGGCATCAGCCCTTTCTATTTTCAATCGAATGAGCCCCTTTCGAAGTTCCCACGACAACTCCTTCGATGCAAAGTACCCTGGTATAAACGACAACAACAACAAAAAATATCACTAATCACTTTCGACTATTAAAAAGGGCACTATCCCTTTGAATTTCAAATCGAATGAGCCCTTTTTTGAAGTTTCTAAGACAAAGCCTTCTATAAAAACCTTATATGCCCCCAGGGAATAACTTAAAACCCATGCCCTGAGGGCTGTGGGGGAGTATCCTCCTCAAAAACATATTTTCTATCTGGAAATCAGCTACGCTGAACAAAATGGCTATCTCAAAATTTTATTGGATGTTTTTGGGGGAATGATGGGCATGGGGGGGGGCTAGTTGCCCTCCAATCACTTTCGACTATTAAAAAGGGCACTAGCCCTTTAGATTTCCAATTGAATGAGCTTTTTTTAAAGTTTTTACGACAACGCCTTCTATAAAAACCTTATATACCCCCAGGGCATAACTTAAAACCCTTACTTTGAGGGTTGTGGGGGATTGTTTTCCTCAAAAACATATTTTCTATCTGGAAATAAACTACGCTTAACAAAAAGGCTATCTCAAAATTTTGACTGGCTTTGTTTGGGGTAATGATGGGCGTGGGGGGGATAGTTGCCCTCCAATCACTTTTGACTGTTAAAAAGGGTACTAGCCCTTTGAATTTCGAATCGAATGAGCCTTTTTGAAATTTCTACGATAACGCCTTCTATAAAAACCTTACATGTCCCCAGGCCATAATTTAAAACCCTTGCCCTGAGGGTTGTGGGGGAGTGTCCTCCTCAAAAACATATTTTCTATCTGGAAATTAACTACACTGAACAAAATGGCTATCTCAAAATTTTGATTGAATGTGTTAGGGGGAATGATGGGCACGGAGGAGGGGGGCTAGTTGCCCTCCAATCACTTTCGACTATTAAAAAGGGCACTAGCCCTTTGAATTTCCAATCGAATGAGCCCCTTTTGAAGTTTTTACGACAATGCCTTCTATGAAAACCTTATATGCCCCCAGGGCATGACTTAAAACCCCTGCCCTGAGGGTTGTGGGGGAGTGTCCTCCTCAAAAACATATTTTCTATCTGGAAATCAACTAGCCTACGCTGAACAAAATGGCTATCTCAAAATTTTGATTGGATGTGTCTGGGGGAATGATGGGCGTGGGGGGAGGTGCCCTCCAATCATTTTTGACTATTAAAAAGGTCACTAGTCCTTTGAATTTCCAGTCGCATGAGCCTGTTTTGAAGTTTCTACGACAACGCCTTCTGTAAAACCCTTATATGCCGCCAGAGCATAACTTAAAACCCTTGCTCTGAGGGTTGTGGGGGAGTGTCCTCCATAAAAACATATTTTCTATCTGGAAATCAACTACGCTAAACAAAATGGCTATCTCAAAATTTGGATTGGATGTGTTTGGGAGAATGATGGGCGCGGGAGGGGGGGGGGCTAGTTGCCCTCCAATTACTTTCGACTTTTAAAAAGGGCACTAGCCCTTTCAATTTTCAATCAAATGAGCCCCCTGTGAAGTTTTTATACCAACGCCTTCTTTGAAAACCTTATATGCCCCCAGGGCATAACTAAAAACCCTTGCCCTGAGGGTTGTGGTGGAGTTTCCTCCTCAAAAACATATTTTCTATCTGAAAATCAACTACGCTGAACAAAACTACTATCTCAAAATTTTGATTGGATGTGTTTGGGGGAATGATGGGTGGGGGCGGGGCTAGTTGTCTTTCATCAAAAACTTTATATGCCCCCAGGGCATAACTTACAACCCTTGCCCTGAGGGCTGTAGGGGGAGGGGTTGTCATCCTTAAAGACCTAATTTCCAAAACTTTCAACTATGTTGAAAAAAATGGCGATCTAAAATTTTGATTTGATGTGTTTGGGGACAAGGCGGGCGTGAGAGGGTGGTTAGTGGCTCTCAAACCATTTTCGACTATTAAAAAGGGTACTAGCCCTTTGAATTTCAAATCGAATGAGCTCTTTGAATTTCAAATCGAAGATTTCAATAAAAAAATCTTATATGCCTCCAGGGCATAACTTATAATCCTTGCCATGAGGGTTGTGAGGGAGTGTACTCCTCAAAAATATATTACGCTGAACAAAATGGCTATCTCAAAATTTTTATTGGATGTGTTTTGGGGAACGGTGGGCTTGGGGGGGGGGCATAGTTAGCCTCCAATCACCTTCGACTATTTCCAATAGAATGAGCTTTTTTTGAAGTTTCTACGACAACACCTTTTTTAAAAACCTTATATGCCCCCAGGGCATAACTTAAAACCCTAGCCCTGAGGGCTCTGGGGGAGTGTCCTCCTCAAAAACCTTATAGTGTCCTCCTGAACAAAAACATTTTGTTCAGCATAATTGATTTTCTATATGAAAATCAATTATGCTGAACAAAATGGCTATCTCAAAATTTTGATTGGGTGTGTTTGGGGCAATGATGGGTGTGGAGGGGGGGGGGCTAGTTGCCCTCCAATCACTTTCGACTATTAAAAAGAGCACTAGCCCGTCGAATTTCCAATCGAATGAGCCTGTTTTGAAGTTTCTACGACAACGCCTTCTATAAAAACCTTATATGCCGCCAGGGCATAACTTTAAACCCTTTAGTGTAGCATAACTATGCGCACCTTTTAGTGTAGTTTTTTAATTTGTCTTATACTAAGGAGGGCCTTCACTCTGAGTGAATCATAGAAAACTTACCAGAGGTCCCTCCCTTACCCCATGTCTCTCTGATATCTTCATAGTTTTATTATTTACGCCCAAAATTCTCGATAAATTTTATTTTATTTGCCTGTTTTAAGCCGTTTTTCTATAAGGTGCTTTAGAATTATTTAATCGACAACGCTACGCTACTTAAGTAACTACAAAATACTTCGTAAAATGTGGTCTATATGTCATTGAAACTTGGGTGCATCAAAGATGATGTTATCTAAGGATTTGTTTTGTAAAGGATTTGATCAAGTCCAATTTTCAGACTGTTCCTGGTTACGAAGTGGAAGAAACGGGCGGCCAGGCTCATTACTAACCGAATCTCTAAAAACCACAATTTTGATACTAAAAGATATCATAAGTAAAGAACGGTGTGGGCAAAATGTAATATTTTTTTTTCTTTTTTCTTCTCCATACCCAGGCACTTCGTACTGTAGGAGTTGTCGTAGAAACTTCAAAAAGAGCTCATTCGATTGGAAATGGGAGTGGCTAGAGCCCTGTTTAATATTCGAAAGTGATTGGAGGGCAACTAGCCCCCCCCCCCGCCCATCATTCCTCAAACACATCCAATAAAAATTTTGAGATAGCCATTTTGTTCAGCGTAGTTGATTTCCATACAGAAAATATCTTTTTCGGGAGGAAACTCCCCTTGTCCTGAGCGATGTGAGGGGGTTGCCATCCTCACATATCTAATTTACAGAACTTTTTGCTACCTTGAACAAAATGGTTATCGAAGAATTTTCATTGGATGTGTTTGGGGGAATAGTGGGCGTGAGAGAAGCGATTGTTTCCCTCCAATCATTTTAGACTATTAAAAAAGCAGTAGCCCTCTCAATTTCCAATTAAATGAGCCCCTTTTGAAGTTTTTACGACAACTCTATCATTAAGAACCTTATATGCCCCCAGCGCATAACTTACAACCTTTGTCCTGGGGACTCAGGGGGGTTCATCATCCTGAAATATATAATTTCCAAAAATGGCTATCTCTAAACTTTGATTGAATATGTTTGGGGAAATGGTGGGCGTGAGAGGGGGGTTAATTACTCTCCACTCACTTTCGACTATTGAAAAGGGCAATTTCAATTTCCACTCAAATGAGCCCTTTTCGAAATTGCAAAAACAACTTGCAATGTAAGCCTTATATATCCCCAGGGCGTAACTTACAACCCTTGCAATGAGGGCTCTGATGGGGTATTCATCCTAAAAGACATAATTTCCAGAACTTTTGACTACGTTGAACAAAATGGTTATCTCAAAGATTTTGATTGGATGTGTTTGGGGAAATGGTGGAGGTGAGAGGGGGGTTATTTGCCCTTCAATCACTTTCGACTATTAAAAGGGCACTAGCCCTTTCAATTTTCAATTAAATGAGCCCTTTTTGATGTTTTTAAAACATCGCTTTCTATAAAAACCTTACATGCTCCCAGGGAAAAAACTTACCACCCTTGCCCTGAGGTTTGTGTGTGGGGGGGGATGTCACTCTTAAAGACCTAATTTCCAAAATTTTCACCTACGTTGAATAAATGACTAAAAATTTTGATGGGATGTATTTGGGGGAAAGGTGGGTGTGAGAGGGAGGATAGTTACCCTTAAATGACTTTCGACTATTAACAAGTCCACTAGCCCTTTGAACTTCCAATCGAATGAGCCCTTTTTCAAGTTTTTTACGACAAAGATTTCAATAAGGACCCCATATGCCCCCAAGGGCATAACTTAAAACCCTTGCCCTGAAGACTGTGGGGGGAGTGTTCTGCTCAAAGTTATAATTATATGAGCATTAAGCTGCATGGAACAAAATGGCTATCTAAAAATTTTGATTGGATATGTTCGGGGAAATGGTGGGCGTGGAAGGGGTGTTAGTTGCCTTCCAATCACTTTCGACTATTGAAAAGGGCACTAGCCATTTCAATTTCCAATCGAATGAGCTCTTTTTGAAGTTTCTACGGTGACGCGTTATATAAAAACTTTATATGCCCCCAGGGCATAAGTTACAACCCTTGCCCTGAGGGCTGTGGGGGAGTGTCCTCCTCAAAAACATATTTTCTATCTGGAAATCCACAACACTGAAAAAAATGGCTATCTAAAAATTTTGATTGGATGTGTTTGAGGAAAAGGTGGGCGAGAGAGGCGGGCTAGTTGCCCTCAAATCACTTTCAACTATTAAAAAGTGCATTAGACCTTTGAATTTCCAATCGAATGAGCAGAGCCCTTTTTCAAGTTTCTACGACAAAGATTTCAATAAAAACTTATATGCCCCCAGGGCTTAACTAATAACCCTTGCCCTGAAGACTGTGGGGGGAATATCCTGCTCTAAGGTAAAATTTCCTGAACTTTAACTGCGTGAAACAAAGGGCTATCTCAAAATTTTGATTGGATGTGTTTGGGGAAATGGTGGAATCGGAAGGGGTGTTAGTTGCCTTCCAATTACTTTCGAATATTAAAAAGGGCACTAGCCATTTCGATTTCTAATCGAATGAGCCCTTTTTGAAGTTTCTACAAAAACTTTATATGCCCCCAGGGCATAACTTACAACCCTTGTCCTGAGGGCTGCGAGGGGGTTGTCATCCTCAAAGAGCTAATTTACAAAACTTAAAACTACGTTGAATAAAATGGCTATCTCAAAACTTTGATTGGATGTGTTTGGGGAAAAGGTGGGCATGAGAGGGGGGTTGGTTGCCCTCCAATAACTTTCGACTATGACAAAGGGCACTAGCCCTCGGAATTTCCTATCGAATGAGCATTTTTTGAAGTTTCTGCGACAACGCTTTCTATAAAAACCTCATATGCCCCCAGGGCATAACTTACAACCCGTGTCCCGAGGGTTGTGGGGGATGGTCCTCCTCAAAAAAATATTTTTTATCTGGAAATCAACTACGCTGAACAAAATGGCTATCTCAAAATTTTGATTGGATGTATTTGGGGATATGATGGGCTTGGGGGGGGGGGGCTAGTTTCCCTCCAATCACTTCCGACTATCAAAAAGGGCACTAGCCATTTGAATTTCCAAAAACCTTATAGGCCCCTGGGCATAACTTAAAACCCTTGCCCTGAGGGTTGTGGGGGAGCCTCCTCCTCAAAAACATATTTTCTATCTGAAAATCAATTATGCTGAACAAAAGGGCTATCTCAAAATTTTAATTGGATGTGTTTGGGGGAATGATGGGCTGGGGGGGGGGCTACTTGCCCTCTTTTCACTTTTGACTATTAAAAAGGGTACTAGCCCTTCGAATTTCCAATCGAATGAGCCTGTTTTGAAGTTTCTACGACAGCGCCTTCTATTAAAACCTCATATGCCCCCATGGCATAACTTAAAACCCTTGCCCTGAGGGCTGTGGGGGAGTGTCCTCCTCAAAACCATATTTTCTGTCTGGAATTTGCACTTTACTGAAAAATATACAAATGAATGTGCATTGTCAGTTTAATATACATATACTGATATTTAGTAATCAAAATGTTAATATTGTTTGATTTATTAAAGTTATAAAAGTAAAAACATTTATATTTTTTCAGTAAAGCGCAAATTATGTTCTGGCCTTGGGAAGACATAAGAGTTTAGAGCCAAACTTATTTTAATTTCGGCTCGTTTTGAGTTTGACTCGGTTATTTATTGTAATTTCTGTTCGTTTTGGGTTTTATTTATTTATCGATGCTGATTTGTGGTAGTTTCACGCTTGGTAGATTATTTGATTTTATTTTTGCTCATTTTTTGTTTAATGGAGTTCTTTAATTTTCTTTGAAAAACTTATTTTGTGGAAAAAGTTTTATTAATATCAAAAGAATTGACTTATTATGCTGATTTCAAATGTATAAGTCTTATAAAGTTTAATTTTAGCCATTTAAGGCAGTGAACCTTAAAATATTTGCCCGATTTTCGAAAAAGAAGGGGGAACCCCCCTTAAAAGTAATAGAATCTTAAAGAAAATCATACCATCGGATTCAACGTATCAGAAAATCCTATGGTAGAGGTTTCAAGCCTCTGTCTACAATAATGTGGAATTTTGCATTTTGTGCCAGAAGAAAGATTATCAAGTGTTTATTTGTTCTTTTGTTCTTGTTGTTGTTTTTTCGCCAAAGGTTATCGTGCCGACCCAGTAGTCCTATAATATCGTAAGATGGTTAATTCAAACGAAAATTATAAGTTCTAGTGCTCTTTTTAACTGACTAAAGACATTGGAGGGCAACTTGGCCCCCTTCTCCACCCTTTTTCCCAAAAATTATCTGATCGAAGTTTTGAGATAGCTCTTCTATTCTTCATGATTTAAAGGCAGAATAGCTATGCCTATTATAAAACTTAACCCCCCCCCCCTCCTCACCCACACAGCCCCAAGGGAAAGGTCTTTAAGCGATGAAATTTACCCATTGTTTAAGCATAGTATTTGTTATTTGGAAGCATGTATACATTTTCGCATGAGGAGGGGGATGAATTTTCTGCTTGGGTTTATTCACGGGAGAATTCTTCATAAAGAGGTAGGTTTCCACGGAATGAACTTATCAGGGGAATTTATAGACTGGGGGAATTTACCAGAACTCCTAAGCAAAATTCCTTTTTTATTTCTTGCTTTCTCTTTTCCGTCTCAATTTTACGCGTGGAGTTGTTAAGGGTTATTATCAGGGGTAAATTTTCACCAGGATTGAATTTTCTAAGGATACATCCACGGGGAGAGGAATTTTTTCGCGGAGGTGGGGCCAGATTTCCTAGCATTATTTAAAAAACAATCAGAAATGAAATAAGAAAAACAATTTTTTCCAGCTGAAAGTAAGGAGCAATATTAAAACTTAAAACAAACAGAAATTATTACGCATACGAAGGGGATTGCCCCCTTCTCAACAAATCGCTCTTTCCGCTAAAGTTTAAATATTGCCCCAAATCCTTTAAGCACAACTCATGAAACACAAGTGTCATTTCATTAGAACAATAATAAGCTTTTTTAAAAGTACTAAAAAACTTTAGCGTAAAGAGTGAGGTGTTGAGGAGGGGGAAAATAATTTTTTTTTGTTATTTAATCTATTGCTATAACGGAGGCAATGTTAGAAAGTTAAGTCATCTGTTTAGCTTATATGTAGCGAAATATTGTGGAGTCAGAAGTGGTCACAAAAAAGAATTCAAGGGAAATTTTACTGTGAAGTTGTACTGACGTCATGTAGCTCGGTCAGGTGATGATTTGTCTGTAAATTTAGTGAGTAAATACGTTTTTGGTCGTAGCTATATTACAATTGTTTTCTATGTAAACCAACATTTAAAATCATCTCCTATTTTAATCCTGAAAGCGTTTAACTTTACTTAAACCCCCTCCAACTTCCCAATGTGCAAATACATATAGAGCAATACATATTATTTTCTTCAAACAGATTTCAGAGCAAAGAAGCAATTTCGACCAAATCAAAAACAGAAAATACATGGAATGTATAAATTTTCGGCTGTATATTGATTAGCATATTAAGGGAAGAGGGCTATTGTTATAGTAAAACCAAGAGCTTTTTGGAACTTTATAAGTCTAATAGCTTTTTTTAACTATATTCGTCCTATAGTTCAGGACTAATATAGTCGACCCTAAATAATCTGACGATATTTGAATTTCTCGAAAACAAAAACTTTTTTTCACGGTTCAATGAAAAAGATTTTGATAAATTGAAAAAGAAACACCTCGATAATTTGAATTTGCAACGAGGGTATCTTGCTTAGTAATACTCTATAAAGATATTTAAATTCAGCTGGATATTATTGATAAAAGTGAGATTGTGAAAATAACAGTTTTAACCCTTTAATTATGATTGATAAGGTCTGGAATAATTTTAGTTCTACCACCCTACTTAACTGCTTCCAAAACTGCTACATAACTGCTTCAAAATTGGATTTGCTCAGGAAACAGAAAACCCACACGGTTATTAGAGTCCCGAGATTTTAAGGGATTGGTCCCCCTGTGCATATGAGTTTACCTTTGAGGATTTTTTTCATATGGAGGGTGGACTTCATGTTCATTTTACAATAACCGATGTCAAATTGTTGACTTTTCAAAATAAGGAGGAGGATAAAAAGGGAGCAGCACTTATTCTAGTTATATTAAGCTAGTCAAGATTATCCATCAGCACCTGATGTTACTGGCACTCAGCACAGGAGCAGAAACAAGTGATAATTTCTTTACAGTTCTCTTCACCATTGAACGTTAATTGGACAATGTAAGAAGAAAATACTAGCTTCATCAAAGAAAAATTATAAATTACTTTGCAAATTTGTTTTCGCCCCCATGGTTTTAACATACTCCATATACACATGTGATTAAGAAGTTAAATAAAAGAGTTTATATGCATTTATGTACATATTTATGTTATGTATTTTCACTAAATCACTTGTTTATTTATATTTTTCTATTGTTCCTTCTTGATAATTTGAACAGTTGTGATTTTGAACATCTCGGTAATTTGAACTTTTCCTCTGGCCCTTTGAGTTTCAAATTGTCGAGAGTCGACAGTAAGTGTGGCTATTAAAAAAAAAACTTTAAAAAATGCATAAAACATTTGTTTATCTTCATTTTTGAGTATAACTGTCGTTTTTTTACAGAACAAAATTCAGTGCCCTGGTACTTAAATTTATTTGTATATATGTTTTAACATTTGTTTGAAAACTTGTCTTTGTCTTATAGTTAGGGTTAATATTAGTGCCACGTTAAATATAAGGCCATACATGGTCACATGAAAAACCTAGTTAGATTGAGATAGGTTTCAAAAATAGCATCACTTTAGAGTAAATTGGTCCGACTTCGTAACAACACTTCCAAAATGATGAAAGTGTAACTCCCTATTACTACTAATTAAGTTTTAAAACTGAAAAATGTGACGACAAACGTTTCATTTCAAGACGAATAAGTTTTTTTCTAAATTAGCTTTTGCCTTGATACCTTAATATTGTTTTTGGAAAAAAGTTTAAAATTCCGACTCCGACATTCTAAACGGTAAATTTAATCTTTTTTCAACAGATTCATCACTATTGGCACAAGAAAAGAAACATTGTCAGAGAAATAAATCTTAGGTACTGGGCCTATATTTAACTAATTAAAAATATAAATCTAAGTTAATTTTCCGAATATAACACTTTCTGTAATTTTACTGTTTTAAAATTAAGTCAGTGCCAATATGGAATTATTTTCAAACATTTTCAGAAACCTTATTTTTTAAAAATATTTTTTGAAAAAAGCGTTTAAAATTTACAGTCTGAATATTCAAACATGAAATTTCACTGTATTTTCTGATCAGACTCGTTACTTAAGGCCTTGAAAAAATACTTTGAAAAAAACGTATTATGGAAATAAACTTTAAGGCTGTTTTGGGAACCGCGCTACTGTTGCAAATAAACATATCTTAGCGCTGCTTACCGTAGCATTACTTTAGAAGTAACATATAAACTTCAGAATAAAAAAATTCAAACTATAGATTAGGTCAATTTTTCGTCAGATTCATTGACGAGCGTCAAAAAAATAAGATAAATGTTATTAAGGACACCTCTCTACTATAGAGGAATAAAAATGTATAGATGAAACGTGTGTCTCATTCCAAAATGTCTGAAATGTTCTTTAGAGAAGGGATTTCTTTGAGCCATTGGGGGGGGGGGGGTTCTATTGAATGGAAGAATTTTCCTAAACATGCTAATATTAGCAGACAAAATAGCCTAGATATGCCCAAAAAGCAACTTATAAATAAACTTCGATAGCTGTAAAAGTAGACACGTAAGACCTCAAGATCATGAATGGGTTTAGAAAAGAGACTTACTCAAAATAACAGAAGCTATGCAATAAATGGAAACTGCCTTCATTGTGACTACAAGTAAACTGTACAATTTATTCTGATAATCTAGCTTTATATACACCAGAATATTAAAATGATTAATTCCATGACACGCATACTAATTAGTCATGCCTCAATTTCCTAGAAATTTTCGAGCAAACGTGCCTCTGGTTTCTTTCTGTAAAAATTATTTTTTGCTTCACTGATTTTAAAAATAATAAAAAAAAATACCATAACCAGGAACTATAGCAAAATAAAAAAATATAGAAAACAATTTTCGCACAGAAACAAGGCAAAAATAATAGAATTAAGCTGTTATGATCTATTGTTTAAGTTATAAGCCTTTAGCTTTTCAGCACAAGCAATTAAGGAAGTATAGCAGAATATACTAGAAAAAAGAACAATAGATACATTATTAGAAAAATGAGAAAAACAACCAGGCACGTCAATTATGGGTTGAGAATTAGGACAGACCAAAGGAGGTAATTGCCCCCCCCCCCTTCCAGAACCCTTCCCTCTTAGATTTTGAAAAATATATTTTTTTTTGTATTGTATTGTAAATACCTTTTTTTGGTATTTTCAGTGAAAAAATCAATAAAAAAATTACCCTCTGCCCTAGATTTATAAAAATACTCCCTCCCCCTACATTGTTGTGAAATCAAGTCCCTGAAAACACTAACTAGATTCTGCTTAAGATTCCTAGATCTAGAGGAATTTACTGAGAAAACCTTTTTAGGAGAAATTTACTGAGAAAATTTTATCTAAGATGTAAGGACGTTCTAGCCAAGGATTATAATTAACTAAGGAAAAGGTGTTACTATTGTAAATTAGGAACGAAAGTCATTATGAACAAGTAAATTTTCAAATTGGGATAAATCCATTTATTTAGACAATGAAAAAAAAGTTACAAAAGTTCAGATATTTCGATCACAAATACAGCAACCGTCATCAGTAGTATTATTAAATTTATGTTATTGAAACTATCATTTTTATACACAGAAAATAAATAACTTTTCTGATCATTCTCAACTTTTTGGATCACTCTCTCTGAAAATAACCTAGTGAATAATCCGGAAGCTCATTATTTTGTAAATGACCCGAAAAGTTATTTATTTTTTGTGCATAAAATCCTAGTTCAATTATATTAATTTAGTAATACTACTGATGTGATAGAAATATCTGGACTTTTGTACCTGTTTTTTTTCACTGTCTAAATAAATGGATTTATTCCCATTTGAAAATTTACTGGTTCGCCATAGAACGGCAGTGTGGTCTAAGAAAAGAATACTTAGTTTAAGGTGCTTCGTCAAAAAAACGAAATTCATTGACTGGTGGGAATTCCTTTTTCGAGAGACATACTTCCTCGATACTGATTAAAACGAAAACTTGACAACAGCAATCACATATAAATAACGATGAAGACCACACTGCCTTTCCATGACAAAAACAACTTAGAAACAATAGAGAAGCACCCTCTGTCCCAAAAGAGAATTCTTGATACACCCATCAGTATCAGTAATTATCCCTATCGTCCACTTTTGGATAAAATGACGGAAAAGTAAGGTTTGCTAGCCCTAATCCTGGACTTTTTTAAGAGAGGGGGGTAATCTATTTTAGAAAGGATGTTATTATGGAGCATGAACCCTATTGCTGTTCCAGTTATTACATATTTGAGAGCATAAATTTTCTTTTACATCGTCGCGTGTTAACTAGGAAGAGGAAGGGGAGTATTAAAAAACAATACCTCTCTAGGGTAATGCCTTTTCACTGATCTTTGCTTTCATAGTATAATAAGCCCAATAGTAATGGATTTTTGACAATAAACTGTCCACGATATTGACTAGCAAGTAATGATAGCAATATATGCTTATATTTAGCATAATGTAGCAATAGCATAAGTGATAGCAATACATCCATCGAAAGAATGTAATGTATGTGGTGATTTCTAATATTGAAACACAACTGAGTTTAAAGCTGCCAACCAAAAATTGGTGTCATAAAAAATTACTTTAATCGGGATAAGTCTATTTATTAGACAATAAAAAGAGATACAAAAGTATGGATACTTCAATGACATGTACATGTTCGATCACGATCAAATTTTAATTTTAATTATTTGACTTTAATGCTTTAGTTTTCAAACAGTTCGTGGTAACGAACTGTAAGTAAGGAGCGACCCGGCTCAATGGTAACCGAAACTCTAGAAAACGAGTTTTTGATACCAATAGATACATCAATAGAATCAGATTTCAATGCTGATTTCAAATATATGACTTTTATCAAGTTTAGTGCTATCCATCAAAAGTTACGTGCCTGAGAAAATTTGGCTGATTTTCAAAAAAAGGGAGAAATACGCCCTAAATGTTATAGAGCCTTAATGAAAATCACACCATCATATTCAGCGTATCAGAGAACCCTACTGTAGGTATTCCAAGCTCCTATCTACAAAAATGTGGAATTTTGCATTTTTTGCCAGAAGAAATATCACGGATGCGTGTTAATTTATTTATTTTTTTCCCCAGGGGTGATCGTATCGACCCAGTGGTCCTAGAATATCGTGGGAGGGTTCATTGGAACGGAAATTAAAAGTTCTAGGGCCCTTTTTAAGTGACCAAAAAAATGGAGGGCAATTAGGCCCCCTCCCATGCTTATTGTTTCCCCAAAGTCACCCGATCAAAATTTTGAGATAGCCATTTTGTTCAGCATGGTCGATAATGTGATAAATATGTCTTTTAGGATGATTTAATCCCCCAAAGTCCCCAGGGGAGGGCCAAAAGTCATGAACTTTACCCAATATTAACATGTAGCATTGGTTATTGGGAAGTATACAGAAGTTTTCAGGAGGTTTTTTTTCTGGTAGTGGGGGGGGGTGGGTGGGTTGGGGGTTATGTTGGAGGATCTGTTCATGAAGGAAGTTTTCATGGGGGAAGGGAAATTGCCATGAAGGGGGCGCCGGACTTGTCAGCATTATTTATTGGTTATTGGGAAGAGTAGAGAGGCCTCATGAGCTCGTGTCACCCACCCCTGCTGCCACCTATAACTTTTTTTACATAATTTATGTCTGTTTGTTGTCAGTGAGAATGAAAAAACAGGAACTTTGTCACATTTATGTCTGTTTTCTTGGATGGTTATGCGTGTTTTATGGTTTTTGCCAGTGAGAATGAAAAAACAGTATTTTTCTCACTTGAAAAACAGGAATTTTCTTACATTTATGTCTGTTTTATGGATTTTGTCAGTGAGAATGAAAAAACAGGAACTCTCCCACATTTATGTCTGTTTTTATGGATTTTGTCAGTGAGAATAAAAAAACAGGAACTCTCTCACATTTATGTCTGTTTTTATGGATTTTGTCAGTGAGAATGGAAAAACAGGAACTTTCTCACTTTCATGGATTATTGAGTCATTAATCAAATTGTTTCCAGGCAAAGTTAATTAGTGTCTGACAGATGACGTCAAGTTAATTAATGTCTTTGATGTATTTCCAAAGAGAATGTTTCCGAGGCAAAGTTTAGATCATACATGACAGCTGATGTCATGATTGATTGGCATGAAAGGGGAATTAATTTGTTGTTTCTAAGGGGAATTATTGATTTACGAAAGGGGTATTAATTTGTTGTTTCTAAAGAGAACTGTCTCCGAGCGAATGTTTAGATCTTAGTGATGAAGAGATTGATTCACGAAAGGGTTTCCAAATAATTTGAAATGTGTCAGCGCAGAGATGCCAAACAAAAGGAACACGCTGAAATTACGTTTAGGGATTATTTGGGCGAAACTGTTTTAGACAGGTTATGGAATTATTTCGGCGAAACAGTTAGAGATAATTTAAAAGATGATTTAAAAGATGATTTTAGAAGAGGATTTGAGGGTGAAACTCTGTGGTCGTTATAATACACAAGTTCCATTTGAACAGTGTTGTGAGGTCCTCTACCCCAACCCCAAAGGGTTCCAATCCCCCTACCCCAACCCCGAAGGAAGCCCCCGGTACTCAAAGGTCCCCCAAGCTCCCAAAGGGCCCCCAGACCCCCAAACGCCCTCCCCAGACCCCCAAAGGGCCACCCGGCCCTAAAGGCCCCCCCAGACCCCCAAAGGCCCTCCCCGAGCCCCCAAAGGCCCACCGGGCTCCCAAAAGACCACCGGGCTCCCAAAGGGCCCCCGGACCCCCAAAGGCCCTCACCCGGTCCCCAAAGGTCCACCGGGCTCCCAAAGGACCAATCGGCCCTCAAGTGCTCCCCAGACCCCCAAAGGCCCTCCCCTGGCCCCCAAAGGCCCACCGGGCTCCCAAAAGACCACCGGCCCCCCAAAGGCCCACCGGGCTCCCAAAAGCCCACCGGGCTCCCAAACGGCCCCCCGGACCTCCAAAGGCCCACAACCGGTCCCCAAAGGTCCATCGGGCGCCGAAAGGACCAAACGGCCCTCAAGGGCCCCCCAGACCCCCCAAGGCCCTCCCCCCGTCCCCCAAGGGTCACAGGGCTCCCAAAAGACCACCGGGCTCCCAAAGGGCCCCCCGGACCCCCAAAGGCCCTCACCCGGTCCCCAAAGGCCCCTGAGCCCCCATTTTTTAACACTTTTTTATGGCTTTATTATATCTTTTCAGAACAAGTTATTTTCTTAATGTCCAACCTAAACCCATTTTACAAGTTGAAGTACCCATCCTTTTCACCCACAACTTTACTATACTGATTTTTGAATGCTCCAACACCAAGCAATACTTTTCAATGGCATTTCAGAACAAGTTCTTTTCTTAATGCCCCTCCTAAACCCAATTTACAAATTGAAGTACCCATCCTTTACACCCACAACATTACTTTTAAGCTTTTTGAATGCTCAAACACCAAGGAATACTTTTCAAAGGGCATTTCAGAACAAGTTCTTTTCATAATTTCCATCCTAAACCCCATTTCACAAGTTGAAGTTCCCATCCTTTTCACCCACAACATTAATTTACAGCTTTTTGAATGCCCAACAAGAAGCAATACTTTTCAAAAGGCATTTTAGAACAAGTTCTTTTCTTAGTGACCGTCCTAAACCCATTTTACAAATTGAAGTACCCATCCTTTTCACCCATAACTTAGTTATAGGTAAGAGTTTGAAGTTTTACCTTAGAGACTTAGCTTATAGTTTTAGTTTGGTTTAGTTTTATTTAAAAGTTTGAGGTTGTTTTTTTTAGATTATACTCTTAGATTATAGTTTTTGCTATAGTTCTAGTTTATTTTATTTTTATTTAATAGTTTATATTTTTTATCTTATAGTCTTAGCTTAAGTTTTAGTTTGGTTTAGTTTTAGTTAAAAGTTTAGAGTTTTTTTTAGCTTAGAGTCTTAGCTCAGAGTTTTTGTTAGAGTTCTAGTTTAGTTTAGTTGTAGTTAAGAGTTTAGAGTTTTACCTTAGAGTCGTAGCTTAGAGTTTTATTCAGAGTTCTAGTTTAGTTTAGTTAGAGTCATAGCTTATAATTTTAATTAAAGTTGTAGTTTGGTTAAGTTTTAGTTAAGAGTTTCGAGTTTTAGCTTAGAGTCTTAGCTTAGAGTTTTTGTTAGAGTTGAAGTTTAGTTTAATTTTAGTTATGAATTTGATGTTTTACCTCTGAGTTTCAGTTAGAGTTCTAGTTTAGTTATGAATTTGATGTTTTACCTCTGAGTTTCAGTTAGAGTTCTAGTTTAGTTTACTTTTAGTTAAGAGTTTAGAGTTTTTAGCTTAGAGTCTTAGCTTAAAGTTTTAGTTTTGTTTTGTTTTAGTTTAAATTTTAGAGTTATTTTTTTAGCTTATAGTATTAGCTTAGAGTTTTTGTTAGGGTTATAGCTTAGTTTAGTTTTAGTGAAGAGTTTAGAGTTTTTAGCTTAGAGTCTTAGCTTAGAGTTTTATTCAGAGTTCTAGTTTAGTTTAGTTACAGTTCAGAATTTAGAGTTTTAGCTTAGAGTCATAGCTTATAATTTTACTTGAAGTTGTAGTTTGGTTAAGTTTTAGTTAAGAGTTTCGAGTTTTAGCTTAGAGTCTTAGCTCAGAGTTTTTGTTAGAGTTCTAGTTTAGTTCAGTTTTAGTTAAGAGTTTAGAGTTTTACCTTAGAGTCTTAGCTTAGAGTTTTAGTTAGAGTTGAAGTTTAGTTTAGTTACAGTTAAGAATTTAGAGTTTTAGCTTAGAGTCATAGCTTAGAGTTTCAGTTTGGCTAAGTTTTAGTTAAGAGTTTCGAGTTTTAGCTTAGAGTCTTAGCTTAGAGTTTTTTTTTTGAGTTTTTGTTTTGAGTTCTAGTTTAGTTTAATTTTAGTTAAGAGTTTGATTTTTTACCTTTGAGTTTCAGTTAGAGTTCTAGTTTAGTTTAGTTTTATTTAAGAGTTTGGTGTTTTACCTTAGAGTCTTAGCTTAGAGTTCTAGTTTAGTTTAGTTTTACTTAAGAGTTTAGAGTTTTAGCTTAGAGTCTCAGCTTAGAGTTTTTGTTAGAGTTCTAGTTTATTTTAGTTTTAGTTAAGAGTTTAGTGTTTTTAGCTTAGAGTCTTAGCTTAGAGTTTATGTTGAAGTTCTAGTATAGTTTAGTTTTAGTTTAGAGTTTTAGCTTAGAGTCTTAGCTTAGAGTTTTTGTTAGAGTTGAAGTTTAGTTTAGTTTTAGTTAAGAGTTTAGAGTTTTTTTTTTATAGTTATAGTTTAGTTTAATTTTATTTAATAGTTTTATTTTTTAACTTTTATTTTAATTTATATTTATATTTTATTTTATTTTTAGTTAATAGTTTAGAGTTTACAATAGAGTCTTAGCTTAGAGTTTTACTTAGAGTTCTAGTTTAGTTTAGTTTTAGTTACAGTTCAGAATTTAGAGTTTTAGCTTAGAGTCATAGCTTAGAGTTTTACTTAAAGTTATAGTTTGCTTAAGTTTTAGTTGAGTTTAGAGTTTTTAGCTTAGAGTTTTTATTGAAGTTCTAGTTTATTTTATTTTTAGTCAATAGTTTAGAGTTTTAGCTTAGAGTCTTAGTTTATAGTTATTGTTAGAGTTGAAGTTTAGTTTATTTTTAGTTAAGAATTTGATGTTTTACCATTGAGTTTCAGTTAGTGTGCTAGTCTAGTTTACTTTTAGTTTAGAGTTTAGAGTTTTTCAGCTTAGAGTCTTAGCTTAGAGTTCTAGTTTAGTTTAGTTTTAGCTAAGAGTTTAGAATTTTAGCTTAGAGTCTTAGATTAGAGTTTTTGTTAAAGTTCTAGTTTATTTTAGTTTTGAGTTCTAGTTTAGTTTACATATAGTTAAGAGTTTGGAGTTTTACCTTAGAGACTTAGCATAGAGTTTTATTTTAGTTTAGTTTTAGTTAAGAGTTTAGAGTTTTTTAGCTTAGAGTTTTAGCTTAGAATCTCAGCTTAGAGTTTTTGTTAGAGTTTTAGTTTAGTTTAGTTTTAGCTAAAAGTTTAGAGTTATTAGCTTACAGTCTCAGTCGAGTGTTTTTGTTATATTTATAGTTTAGTTTTATCTGGAATTTTTAGCTTAGATTTAGATTTTAAATTGGGGTTCTAGTTTAGTTTAGTTTTAGTTAAGAGTTTAGAGTTTTATGCTTCGAGTCTTAGCTTAGTTTCATATAGAGTACTATTTTAATTTAATTGTTGCTAATAGTATATAATTCCAATTAAGATTCATAGCTTAGAGTTTTACTTAGAGTTATAGTTTATTCTAGTTGCAGTAATTACTTATTAGTTTTAGATTAGAATCATATATTAGAATTTTACTTAAATTTATAGATTGGTTAAGATTTAGTTAAGTGTTTAGAGTTTTATCTGAGTCTTAGATTACAGTTTTTTGTTAGAGTTCTAGTTTAGCTTAGTTTTACTTAAGAGTTTAGAGTTCTACCTTAGAGTCTTATCTTAGAGTTTTTGTTAGAGTTCTAGTTTAGTTAACTTTAGTTAAGAATTTGATGTTTCACCTCTGAGTTTCAGTTAGAGTTCTAGTTTAGTTTACTTTTAGTTAAGAGTTTAGTGTTTTACCTTAGAGTCTTAGCATAGAGTTTTAGTTAGAGTTCTAGTTTAGTTTAGTTTTAGTTAAGAGTTTAGAATTTTAGCTTAGAGTCTTAGATTAGAGTTTTTGTTAGAGTTCTAGTTTAGTTTAATTTTAGATAAGAGTTAGATGTTTTACCTTTGAGTTTTAGTTAGAGTTCTAGTTTAGTTTACTTTTAGTTAAGAGTTTAGTATTTTACCTTAGACTCTTAGCTTAGAGTTTTAGTTAGAGTTCTCTTTTCGTTTAGTTTTAGTTAAGAGTTTAGAATTTTAGCTTAGAGTTTTTGTTTGAGTTCTAGTTTATTTTTGTTTTAGTTAAGAGTTTAGAGTTTTTGGCTTAGAGTCTTTTGCTTAGAGTTTTTGTTGAAGTTCTAGTTTAGTTTAGGTTTAGTTAATAGTTTAGAATTTTATCTTAGACTCGTAGCTTAGAGTTTTGTTTGAGTTCTAGTTTATTTTAGATAAAGTTAAGCGTCTGGAGTTTTACCTTCGAGACTTAGCTTAGAGTTTTAGTTAAGTTTAGTTTTAGTTAAGAGTTTAGAGTTTTAGCTAAGTCTTAGCTTATAGTTATATTTAGAGTTTAGGTTTATTTTAGTTATAGTTAAGAGTTTATAGTTTTTAGCTTAGAGTCGTAGTTTAGAGTCTTTGTTAGAGTTCTAGTTTAGTTTACTTAAGAGTTTAGTTTTATCATATAATCATAGCTTAGAGTTTTTGTTGAAGTTTTAGTTTAGTTTAGTTTTAGTTAAGAGTTTAGAGTTTTTTAGCTTAGAGTCCTAGCTTATAGTTTTTGTTAGAGTTCTAGTTTAGTTTAGTTTTATTTAATAGTTTGGTGTTTTAAATTAGAGTTATATCTTAGAGTTTTATTTAGAGTTCTAGTTTAGTTTAGTTTTAGTTAAGAGTTTATAATTTTAGCTTAGAGTCTTAGCTTAGAGTTTTTATTAGAGTTATAGTTTAGTTTAGCTTTATTTAATATTTTAGAATTTTTAGATTATATTATTAGATAATATTTTTTTTTTTATTTATATTTTAGTTTAGTTTTATTTAATAGTTTAGATTTTTAGATTAGAGTCTTATCTTAGAGTTTTTGTTAGAGTTTTAGTTTAGTTTAGTTTTAGTTAAGAGTTTTGAGTTTTACCTTAAAGTCTTCGATTACAGTTTTAGTTAGGGTTGAAGTTTCGTTTAGTTTAGTTATAGTTAAGATTTTATAGTTTTATCTTAGAGTCTTAGCTTAGAGTTTTAGTTAGAGTTATTGTCTATTTTAGTTTTAGTTAAGGGTTATAGCTTAGATGTTTATCCTAGAATATTAGCTTAGAGATTTAGTTAGAGTTGAAGTTTAGTCCAAACTAGCATAACCACAAAATTATACAATATTGCATAGAAATACCAAAACCATAGGTTAGATTAGGTTAGGTTAGGTTAGAGGTTAGGTTTCTCCACGTTTAAGTTAGGTTAGATTAGGTTAGCTTATCATGAGCGCTCATGAACTTCAACATAAACTCTAAGCTAAGACTCTAAGCTAAAAACACTAAACTCTTAACTAAAACTAAAATAAACTAGAACTCTAACAGAAACTCTAAGCTGAGACTCTTAGCTAAAACTCTAAACTCTTAAGTAAAACTAAACTAAACTAGAACTCTAAGCTAAGACTCTAAGGTAAAACACCAAACTCTTAACTAAAACTAAACTAAACTAGAACTCTAACTGAAACTCAAAGGTAAAATATCAAACTCTTAACTAAAATTAAACTAAACTAGAACTCTAACAAAAAAACCCTAAGCTAGGACTCTAAGCTAAAGGTCGAAACTCTTAACTAAAACTTAGCCAAACTAAACTCTAAGCTATGACTCTAAGCTAAAACTCTAAATTCTTAACTGTAACTAAACTAAACTTCAAGTCTAACTAAAACTCTAAGCTAAGACTCTAAGGTAAAACTCTAAACTCTTAACTAAAACTGAACTAAACTAGAACTCTAACAAAAACTCTGAGCTAAGACTCTAAGCTAAAACTCGAAACTCTTAACTAAAACTTAACCAAACTACAACTTCAAGTAAAATTATAAGATATGACTCTAAGCTAAAACTCTAAATTCTGAACTGTAACTAAACTAAACTAAACTAGAACTCTGAATAAAACTCTAATCTAAGACTCTAAGCTAAAAACTCTAAACTCTTAACTAAAACTAAACTAAGCTAGAACTCTAACAAAAACTCTAAGCTAAGACTCTAAGCTAAAAAAAACTCTAAACTTTTAACTAAAACTAAACCAAACTAAAACTTTAAGCTAAGACTCTAAGCTAAAAACTCTAAACTCTTAACTAAAAGTAAACTAAACTAGAACTCTAACTGAAACTCAGAGGTAAAACATCAAATTCATAACTAAAATTAAACTAAACTTCAACTCTAACAAAAACTCTAATCTAAGACTCTAAGCTAAAACTCGAAACTCTTAACTAAAACTTAACCAAACTACAACTTTAAGTAAAGTTATAAGCTATGACTCTAACTGAACTAAACTAAACTAGAACTCTTAATAAAACTCTAAGCTACGACTCTAAGCTAAAAACTCTAAACTCTTAACTAAAACTAAACTAAACTAGAACTCTAACAAAAACTCTAAGCTAAGACTCTAAGCTAAAAAAACTCTAAACTTTTAACTAAAACTAAACCAAACTTAAACTTTAAGCTAAGACTCTAAGCTAAAAAACTCTAAACTCTTAACTAAAACTAAACTAAACTAGAACTCTAGCAAAAACTCTAAGCTAAGAGTCTAAGCTAAAAAAAAAAAAAAACTCTAAACTTTTAACTAAAACTAAAGCAAACTAAAACTCTAAGCTAAGTCTCTAAGGTAAAACTTCAAACTCTTACCTATAACTAAGTTGTGGGTGAAAAGGATGGGTATTTCAATTTGTAAAATGGGTTTAGGACGGTCACTAAGAAAATAACTTGTTCTGAAATGCCTTTTGAAAAGTATTGCTTGGTGTTGGGCATTCAAAAAGCTGTAAAGTAAAGTTGTGGGTGAAAAGGATGGGAACTTCAACTTGTAAAATGGGTTTAGGATGGACATTATGAAAAGAACTTGTTCTGAAATGCCCATTGAAAAGTATTGATTGGTGTTTGAGCATTCAAAAAGATGTAAAGTAAAGTTGTGGGTGTAAAGGATGGGTACTTCAATTTGTAAAATGAGTTTAGGAGGGACATTAAGAAAAGAACTTGTTCTGAAATGCCATTGAATATTATTTATTGGTGTTGGATCATTCAAAAATCAGTATAGTAAAGTTGTGGGTGAAAAGGATGGGTACTTCAACTTGTAAAATGGGTTTAGGATGGACATTAAGAAAATAACTTGTTCTGAAAAGATATAATAAAGCCATAAAAAAGTATTAAAAATGGGGGCTCAGGGGCCTTTGGGGCGCCGGGGGTCCTTTGGAGGTCTGGGGGGCCCTTTAGGGCCGGGTGGTCCTTTGGGGACGGGGTGAGGGCCTTTGGGGGTCCGGGGGGCCCTTTGGGAGCTCGGTGGTCTTGTGGGAGCCCTGTGAACCTTTGGGAACGGGGGGAGGGCCTTTGGGGGTCTGGGGGGCACTTGACGGCCGATTGGTCCTTTGGGAGCCCGATGGACCTTTGGGGACCGGGTGAGGGCCTTTGGGGGTCCGGGGGCCCTTTGGGAGCCCGGGGGTCTTTTGGGAGCCCGGTGGGCCTTTGGGGGCCCGGTGGTCTTTTGGGAGCCCGGTGGACCTTTGGGGGGCGGGGGAGGGCCTTGGGGGGGGTGGGGGGCACTTGAGGGTCGATAGGTCCTTTGGGAGCCCGGTGGACCTTTGGGGACCGGGTGAGGGCCTTTGGGGGTCCGGGGGCCCTTTGGGAGCCCGGTGGTCTTTTGGGAGCCCGGTGGGCCTTTGGGGGCTCGGGGAGGGCCTTTGGGGGTCTGGGGGGCCTTTAGGGCCGGGTGGCCCTTTGGGGGTCTGGGGAGGGCGTTTGGGGGTCTGGGGGCCCTTTGGGAGCTTGGGGGACCTTTGAGTACTGGGGGCTTCCTTCGTGGTTGGGGTAGGGGGATTGGAACCCTTTGGGGTTGGGGTAGAGGACCTCACAACACTGTTCAAATGGAACTTGTGTATTATAACGACCAAAGAGTTTCACCCTCAAATCCTCTTCTAAAATCATCTTTTAAATCATCTTTTAAAATGTCTCTAACTGTTTCGCCGAAATATTTCCATAACCTGTCTAAAACAGTTTCGCCCAAATAATCCCTAAACGTAATTTCAGCGTGTTCCTTTTGTTTGGCATCTCTGCTCTGACACATTTCAAATTATTTGGAAACTCTTTTGTGAATCAATCTCTTCATCGCTAAGATCTAAACATTCGCTCGGAGACAGTTCTCTTTAGAAACAACAAATTAATACCCCTTTCGTAAATCAATAATTCCCCTTAGAAACAACAAATTAATTCCCCTTTCATGCCAATCAATCATGACATCAGCTGTCATGTATGACCTAAACTTTGCCTTGGAAACATTCTCTTTGGAAATATATCAAAGACATTAATTAACTTGACGTCATCTGTCAGACACTAATTAACTTTGCCTGGAAACAATTTGATTAATGACTCAATAATCCATGAAAGTGAGAAAGTTTCTGTTTTTCCATTCTCACTGACAAAATCCATAAAACAGACATAAATGTGAGAGAGTTCCTGTTTTTTCATTCTCACTGACAAAATCCATAAAACAGACATAAATGTGAGAAAGTTCCTGTTTTTTCATTCTCACTGACAAAATCCATAAAACAGACATAAATGTGAGAAAATTCCTGTTTTTCAAGTGAGAAAAATACTGTTTTTTCATTCTCACTGACAAAAACCATAAAACACACATAACCATCCAAGAAAACAGACATAAATGTGAGAAAGTTCCTGTTTTTCAAATTCTCACTGACAACAAACAGACATAAATTATGTAAAAAAAGTTATAGGTGGCAGCAGGGGTGGGTGACACGAGCTCATGAGGCCTCTCTACTGGGAAGTATGCAGACATTTTCAGGAAGGATTTTTTCTGGAGGGGGGGGGGGCTACAGGCGGGGTTACTCTGGAGAATTTTTCCGTGGAGGATGTGTCTTTGGGATAAGGGACATTTCTATGAAGGGGGTGCCAAATTTCCAAGCATTATGTAAAAAACGATCAGAAATTAAATAAAAAAACAAGTTTTTTCAACTGAAAGTAAGAAGCAACATTAGAACTTAAAACGAACAGAAATTATAACGTATGTGAGGGGGTTCTCCCCCAAGTCAATACCTCGCTCTTTACGCTGCAATTTTTTTTGTGCTTTCAAAAGAGCTATCTATTCTAATTAAACGGCATTTGTTATTCAGGGGTTTTTTAATAAAATTTTTTTCTTAACTTTTAACTTGAAGAGCGTGGTATTGACTAAGGGTAGAACCCCCTCATATACGTAATAACATATACGTAATAAAAAAAAAACAATAAAAAACAAGCGATATGGCTAAATAGTAATCGAAATTTTTAAAAACGGAATTTTGATGTCAGTAAATGTATCAAAAGAATGTGTTTATAATGCAGATTCTAAATATATAAATTAGACTACGAGCCTGAGAAAATTTACCGGATTTTTTTAAAGAGGGGGGAAACATCCCCTACAAGTGAAAGAATTTTAATGAAAATCACACCGTCAGATTCAGCGTATCAGAAAACCCTATTACATAGGTTTCAGGCTCATATCTGCAAAAATCTGCAACTTTGTATTTTTTGCTAGAAGAAAAATATACGACTATAGAAGTTAGTTACGTAAGTTAATTTGTAAATTACGTTATACCCAAACCTAGAGACATCCATTTAACAAATGAAAAGTCAAATTTTTATGCAATTTTTTTTTACTTATTCAATGACGTTGAGACAATATAAAAGTTACATTAACTAAAAAGCGATCAGAAATTAAATAAAAGAAACAAGTTTTTTTAACTGAAAGTAAGGAGCAACATTAAAACTCAAAACGAACAGAAATTATTCCGTATATGAAAGGGGCTGTCCCCTCCTCAACGCCTCGCTCTTTACGCTAAAGTTTGACTCTGTCTCACAACTTTATTTTTTAAAACAATACAAAACTTTAGCGTAAAGAGCGAAGCGTTGAGGAGGGGACAGTCCCTTTCATATACGGAATAATTTCTGTTCGTTTTAAGTTTTAATGTCGCTCCTGACTTTCAGTTTGAAAAACTTGTTTTTTTTATTTAATATTAAATAAAAGGCATCATTACCATAATGCTATATGATGGTTTGTGTAGGTTTTCTGTGAGTTAAATTAAGAGCTACCTGTAATTTGCCATCACTCTGTGAATGGGGGAATATGCTGCATAAATTCTGAAAGCAACCTGGTCGATGACAATAAGGAATATTGAAATAAGTCTATTATTCTCAAAGTACCAGGGACGGTTGAATCAGATCTTATTGTTACAATATTGGTTAAGTGGAAACCCACACAATAATTTATGGTTTAAAGCAACAGCCATACATGCAACGCTGCTATTCACTTTGTCACCTGTTTAGTTTCGTTCTAAGTGGGGGGGGCTCGTCTCTGTTTTATTTGTTTTGAGTTTTATCCCTTTTTTAGATTTGATTCGACTGTCAAATTTTGGGGTCCGAATCTTATTCCTTTTTTATCTCTTATCGAATATTTTTAGCACTGAAGTTAGGTACGTGGAGATGGTCACTGGTTAGGACTAGCGGTTAGAAGAACGTAGATATAAAAAATGTGGCAACCGGACAAATGTTGTAGAATGGAGGATTCTTTTAGAGTAATATCAGGAGTATCCCCCTAGGATACAGTTAGAAGTTTGTTGCATTTTGCTTTCTTTACTTGGGGTTTGATCATCGTCTCATATAATCCTTTATTTAATTAGTTAAATTGTTTAAAAAGAATAAGATTGTTTATTTTTTTTGCATAGGATTTGTTTTGTTTTTTGTTAAGATTTAATTTATTTAAATTGTTTGGTAGGTATGGCTGCTGGGTAAGACTAGTGGCGAGAAAATTGGGGTTATAAAAAAATTTTGGCCATCGGACCTATTTTGGAGGGAAATCGTTTAGCTCAATCTCAGGAAAAAACTTCCTTTTACCCTTGACTGGGGCATAACTATATATTTCGCCTAAATATACCTGACAAAGGTAAGACTACTAATGAGGTATAGTAAAAGTAAAATATCACATAGCTGAGTTCTGGGCCGTAATGTTTTAGTCTATATCGTTTATACTTTTATGACCCGTACCTATTCTCCTGGTTCTACTGCTCTGAAAATTATTACAAAATTGATGGAAACTATTCTGTATAATTTTCAATTTTCTATCTTGATTAATTCAGCCCGTTTTTCAATGTAAAGGAGTTCTTTCGATTAAGAAATCTATATACATATATGTTTGAGTGAATTACACATTTGTTAAAAAGAAGAAGATAAAGTGGGGAAGAAAAAAAAATGTAGCGATGAAAGCTTTAGGGTCGTGGTTATAAATATTGACCGCGTCAAATGTAATATCGTACCTAGAAGCTGAGAACATACATTTTGTGGGTTATCTGATCGAGCCGCGTGTATCAGTAAAGATTTTGTCAACTAGGCTAGTGCCACCCTCAAGTAATGGGAGAAAATAGGGTATGTAGACATATTAATGTGGCCTTTTTTTTCTTGAGCTATCTGGAGATCAGATTCCCTGGGAACGTCCTTGGAGATTTTGCGAACTAATTACCTGTTTTTAGACTAGATGCAGACACATAAAATGAAATAAACACAGGTAAATACAATAGGTTTATTGGGACTTACATATTTAGGTGCACAGCAGTGAGTCACTTCAAACGACAACAATGGTGACAGAGATACAACAATGAAAGAATTGCCAAGATTGTACGCCGAGTAAATCAAATCTGTCTAAGCGGTCCTGACTCTACATTACGAATATCTTCAAAAAGCACTTCTACCCCACTATCAAACTTAGCTCTTTTGTCTTGCGCTGTAAGAACTGGCTCACAATTGGCTCGAGTGGCCCCAAGGATGTGAACCCTTCGTCCAATAATACATCTTAAAAAATTTTGATGATTTAGACATTCACACGGTTCTTATAGTTTAAACTTCCTGCGAAAGTGACTGCACTTTTTCACTTTGCTGATTGAGGACTTTTAATTTTAGAAACTAGATTTAACTTAATTAGAGGAAGTCGAAATTATCTTTAGAGAGAGGGATCTTTATTTTGTTATTTTAAATATATAGTATTTTTCTTATGGTACATATTACCCGTTCCATTAATTAATGACGTCCCGTCATTATGACTTGCTTGCCTTTGGGCTTTCCAATGCTTACAATTTAATAATTATTTTTTTTACATCATTATTTTAAATTTATACTATGGCCTAATAAGGACTGTTGAAAATTTTCTCCATTACTCTTCTTATTTTATTCCACATCCATATCTAAAATTCATCTACCGGACTAAGATTATTCATGGTTCTAGGCTAACTACTATACTAAAGATTTTTTTTCTACACCTAACACTGATTACTTTTACATTTCCAACAAGGTTTGGGCTATTCTACTTCCACCTAAGATTTTTTTTTTTCTGAATTCACTTTTTACAAGGCTTTTTTTTGCTGTCTATATGGCACACTACTTTCTATCTACGCTACATTAAATGAATAGCTCGACAACGCTACACATAACTCTATCTGGACATCTAACACTACATACAAAAACAATTTAAAACACACAATATTGGGTTCACCATATTCACTGGTAAAATTAAAACACTTTCACTGGGGATGTTTTGCTACGCAACGTTAATGATGGGATATTGGGATTTTTGAGTTATCAAAGTTATTAAGAAGTAACATATGTAAATTCACATCTATTTTATCATGATTCGAGTCTTTTTAGTGTACTCAATCCTTCTGTTGTAAATTATTCTCCTTTACTCTTTTCGTCTTGGCAAAATTTTTTAAAGCACTTACGTTATCGTTTCTTCATGGAACAGTTCGAGTCTGATTGTGTTCACACGACAAGCTTTCTCTAATTGTCAACTGGGAAATAATGCTTCCCACTACAGGTGTTGGCATATGCTTTAGGGTTCATTCTCACCTGCTTTTTGACAGTTCATAGGATGCCTTATCATTAAGGGGTCGAACACTGGGAGTGCGTTTATTTTCTTCTCAACATGTCATTTCTGGGATATTTTGTGGCACATAGAGAATGTATTCTCGTATAAAATTATTCATTTGTGTCTCTTATAAAATTGTTAGCTCATGGCTTGCGTCGATTAACCTTTGCTATGATTCCTAGGTTAATCACGGGGGAACTGAAGTTTGGATTTGGAACGGGTTGACATCAAACTATAGTGACCCTTTCAACATATTGTCTTTAACTTCAACTTCAAATATCTTCAACTATCTTCAAATATCAATTAACTTCAAATATCGTTAAATATCATTTAATTTCAAATATCATCACTATACAGTCAAATGATTCTGGGGTCCATAATGATTATCAAGGGTGATATTTCTGTATTTATATCTTGTACTGATCGATGGGGTTCTCAGAATTTATGTGAAAATATAGTTCGATAATGCACTGGATACTGATATTCAAATATAATGTTACCTGATACGTAATATGGTTTGTGGTCGAAGTATCAATGATCAAAGGTAACTGTTGTTTTCGTAGACGAAGCTGGGATGAAAATTACCTGGAGTGTATGGTGAGTCCTCTTCGTTGGTTGAGGTATGATGAAAATAGATGCTACTAGGTTGTATCTGCACTGGGAAACTCATTGTACTGCTCGATATCCAATGTGTCAATCCACTTCCTGTAATAAAAATAACGAGGCAGAATCACACGTTCTTTAAAGTAAATACTTATAGTACAAATAAGTCACGTATTGATGGGGTACATGAATTTTACGCTATGAGACAGAGTTAAATGAAAACACTAATATTAGTACAGAAAACTAAAATTTTATGGTGTTCAACACTCTTTCAACACTCAGTTAATTTTAAATTAGATTTAAAATAATCATTTAAACAGAGTTTATGCTACATGGTTAATTTTGAGGTCTAATTTTACAACATGTTTCATGCCTGCATTGTTCACGCACGTCCGTGCTGTTTAAGAAACGCATGTTGCAGCGTCATAACCACACGGTTTTACGTAAACGACACTACAATGAGGGAACAAGACATAACAAGGACGAGTGAAGACCTCTATACCCACTCGTTTTCTAATGTCTTCCCTATTTCCTGGCTTAGACGTTCTCATGGGGCTGTGGGTTTAACCTCTGCATTTCAGCTGTTTCCCCGTGTTCTTTTCTTGGTTTTTGTCTTCTTAGTCTTAGGACTCTTCAGTAATTACACGTCAATAGGGTTCTTATGGTCAGGGAAGTTGTGAATACGTAACATACGGCCAATAGTATGTTCCGCCAGAAATTGGTTGATTCTTTGAGTTCATTAGTGTTACTTTCTAGTCTTGTTACTTGTTGAAACAAGGTCTCGAAGGTTTTTGGGTCCAATTTCATAAAGATTTTCCATGCGTCATGGCTAGGTAGCAATGAATTTTCATGCTTGAATATTACTCCATGTTTTACAATATCTTGGGCCACTGCGTGAACAGCGAGGGTTATGATGATATTCTTAGGTCTCATCTTATTGTTTGTTTCTAGAATTAATTTATCATTACTTGTACCTATTTTTTGCAAAATTCTTTTGTTTACTGCTTTGTTATTATTATATATTTTTTTTTCAAAGGCACTTTAATTTTTACTTAGGTTATTTCTTATTATGTAATCATTTTGTGGCATTGGCCAAAAAAAACAGATTTGTAGACATAAAATAGAATAAATAATTTTATGATTAAATAGGTTAGGAAGTAAAGTTAGGGCTTCCGAGCTTAATTCTTGTCATGATATACCTCTATGACTGGTTGAGATATGACTTTAAAGCGTTGCTAATAATCGCTATACAATTTAATTTTACATTATATTTCTCGAGTAAGAAACACATGAATAAGCAAGCGTGCAGCACATAATTACACTGGTATCCTATTTTATGTGTAGGCCTAAAATAATTATAGTCTGCACTAAGACAAAATATTTCATATAATTAGACGCTTCTGTACTGGTAATTTCTTGTTTTGGATAATATCCATCTTGATTAGGACATGGGTCGATTTTTCATAAAAAATCCAAGGGCAAGCACGCCCACATCAAATTGAAATCTGAATGGGCTTTGAGTTCCTCCCCAGGCTTCCCACAAAACGTGGTCCAACACCACTTGTCGTTTTCAGTCGACCACGAGCTTCCTAATTTGGTATTTTCTCTCTGATCACCAGCGTCTTGAGGTCACTCGTATTATTTTTTTTTTCATTAATATTTAATAGACTAGCTGTACTAGCAAGCTGTTAGATTTATAATGGTTCTAAATCTGTCAGCTTTGAGGTTTGTCTTTAAGTTGGTTAGGGATATTTCCATCTGTCAGGTTTTTTAACCGTTCTGCCTGACTGTGTCGTTATTTTATCCTCTGTTTCTTGCGGTTTTGTCTTTTTCGGTTTTTCTTAAGAAATAAGGTCAAACTTTTTGTATTGTTTTTTCAAAAATTCTTTCCCTTTTAATCTTGTTTCTTCCGCGTGTGCGGCGGCTGAAGTCGGTCTTGATTTTCCTATTTCTTTAACTACTATATGGTCTGATTCGTCGTCAGACTCTTCGGAACTAGTTTCCGATGAATCCGGATTAGAACTTTTTAGAGGTGGCACTTTTTGAGGTATCACCTGCCCTTCCTTTGTAAATTTCTACTCCTCTGGAAGTAGAAGGCTTATTCTCTAAGTCCTCGCCTTGAGTTCTCAACTCGGGGGATTTGAAAGATTCTTGAGAGCTTTGGGAGGAATCAATAGTTTTTGCGGGGTTCCTCCACTGTTTGAAGGCCATGTCCTCAGGGGGTTGGGGCATTTTTGCACTAGGGTTTCCCCCCATGACATCCACCGTTTAGGCTTGACCTTGGACACAGTTATATCATAATATTGACCTTGCTGGTCATCTTTGGGAATTTTAGTTTAGGGCAATGTATACTAACTCGTGTTTATTCAGAAATTTATTAAATCTCGTGTGCGTTACAGATGTATTTTAGTTTAATCTTTGGGGAGAGTGCTCTTTAAGGCCATGATAGGGTTTTCAACAACTCTTTTCAAGTCTTCTTCTAAGGTCAGGGGTCTTTTGTTCGGTCTTACAGGGGAAATAATATCAGCTGGAAATCTTTCGAGGGGATATGGGGTCGAAATTCTATTTGGGAAGAATTGGGTTTTTGGAGATATTGTATAATCTAACTCTCCTGCGCTCGCTGATGAATAACTCTTTGGATCTTTTGGTGTTTTTAATTCAGGAAAAAATCTTGGTATTAAGGATTTTTTCTTAGGAGCAACTAGATTTTTCATTACTAAAAATTCTTCAAAGTTTTTCTCACCACTGTCATCTTCAAAATAATCTTTTTTAAAATTCAAGGGTTTTAGCTCTGCCAATCTTGATTTAGGTGGCTCATTTTGCGAATCTGACGAATCAGTAGAGGAGGGATGTGATACCCATCTTTCGGGAAATTTGGCTCTTTTTATTCTGCTAACATGCGCCTTGTAAGTTCTTCCACTATCGGGGTTTTCCATTTTAAAAGTAGATTCGTTATTGTACCTTTTGACTATTCTGTACTGTCCAGAATATTTGTTGAAATGTTTTTTCCCTTCGCTTGTGCCTCGTTCTTGAGGTAGACACAATCTCCGACTTTGAAATTTATACTTTCCTTGACTTTGGGTTGGTTTCTTAGCTCTTGGCTTATTTTACATTTTTACAGCTCTTTCTTAGCTAATTTATAATTTTTCCTCATTCTATTTATGAATTCTTGTTTGTAATCTTCCGAGCTATTATAATACTGCCGAGATTCAATAATCTCATCATACGGGATTCTAAAATCACGACCAAAAAGTAAATAAAATGGATTATCTTTAGTTGTTTCTGAATAAGCAGTATTGATTACGTTAGTTAAATAAGGTAAGAATTGATCCCAGTCGTTCCTATTACCTTATTTATAAAAAATTAATACGTTAAAAAAAATTTTATTCCTGTTTTATAGTTTAACATTACCTTGTGGGTGGTACGGAGCTGTCACTATTTTCTCTATATTGAGAAAACTCATTAAATCTTTTGTTACTTTTGAAACAAAATTGCTCTCGTTATCACTCAAAATTTTATTAGGAATGCCAAGTTTTCTGTGGTCGTTATAATATACAAGTTCCATTTGAACAATGTTTTGAGGTCCCCTAGCCCATCCCCAAAGGACCGCAACGCCCCTACCCCAACCCCAAGGGAACCCCTCGGCCCCCAAAGACCTCCGGGCCCCCAAAGGCGCCCGGTCCCCCAATGCCCCCCAAAGGGCCCCCGAGCCCCCAAAGGCCCAAAGGCTCCCAAAGGCCCCCCGACACTCCCATAGGGCCCTCCACCCATTTTTAATACTTTTAATACGTACGCCCGCGTACGTAGGTTAACCTAACTTAACCTAACTTAACCTAAACTAATCTAGCCTAACCTAACCTAGAAATTTCTGTGTGTTCAGTAAAATTATGTTAGTATTAATGTAAAATGTTGTTACTTTGATGAGAAGGTTTCTTAGTGTTAATTAAAATTTGCTTCTTGTGACGGAAAAGTTGTTATCACTATAAAAAATTGTTACTTCTAAAAAAAAATTGGGTATCTTTGGTGGAAAACTTCCTCGTTCAAACAGAAAAAGTGTTATCACTGATGAAAAATATTATTTCTAAAAGAAATTTGTGTGTGTTCAGTAAAAATATGTTAGTGTTAAGGTAAAATTTTGTTACTTTGATGAGGTTAACCAACGTGCGCGCGCGTACATAGGTTAACCTAACCTAACCTACCTTAACCTAACTTAACCTAGCCTAATATAACCTAACCTAACCTAGAAATTTGTGTGTTTTCAGTAAAAGTATGTTAATATTAAGGTAAAATGTTGTTACTTTGATGAGAATGTTTGTTAGTATTAAGCAAAAATTGCTAATTCTGACAGAAAAGTTGTTATCACAATCAAAAAATGTTACTTCTAAGAAAAAATTTGGTATCATTTTTAGAAAACTTTCTAGTTAGAAAAGAAAAAGGGTTATCACGGTTAAAATAAAATAATTATAATATAAAATTGTTTGTTTTGATTAAATTTATGTTAGTTTTAAGGTAAAATGTTGTTACTTTGATGAGAATGATCGTTAGTGTTAAGCAAAACTTGTTACTTCTGACAGAAAAGTTGTTATCACAATCAAAAAATGTTACTTCTAAAAAAAAAAAATTTGATATCTTTGGTAGAAAACTTGCTAGTTCGAAGAGAAAAAGTGCTATCACTGACGAAGAAAATTATTTCTAAGAGAAATTTCTGTGTGTTCAGTAAAAGTATGTTAGTATTAGGGTAAAATGTCGTTACTTTGATGAGAAGGTTTGTTAGTGTTAAGCAAAACTTGCTACTTCTGACAGAAAATTTGTTATCACAATAAAAAAATGTTACTTCTACAAAAAACGTTGGTATCTTTGGTAGAAAACTTGCTAGTTCGAAGAGAAAAAGTGTTATCACTGACGAAAAATATTATTTCTAAGAGAAATTTGTGTGTGTTCAGTAAAAGTATGTTAGTATTAAGGTAAAATGATGTTACCTTTATGAGAATGTTTGTTAGTGTTCAGCAAAACTTGCTACTTCTGACAGAAAAGTTGTTATCATAATCAAAAATGCTACTTCTACGAAAAAATTTGGTATCTTTGGTAGAAAACTTGCTAGTTCGAACAGAAAAAGTGTTATCATTGACGAAAAATATTATTTCTAAGAGAAATTTGTGTGTTCATTAAAAGTATGTTAGTATTAAGGTAAAATGTGGTTACTTTGATGAGAAGGTTTGTTAGTCTGAAGCAAAACTTGCCACTTCTGACAGAAATATTGTTATCATAGTCATAAAAAATGTTACTTCTTAGAAAAATTTGGTATCTTTGGTAGAAAATTTGCTAGTTCGAATAGAAAAAGTGTTACCACTGATGAAAAATATTATTCCTAAGAGAAATTTGTGTGTGTTCAGTAAAAGTATGTTAGTATTAAGGTAAAATATCATTACTTTGATGAGATTGTTTGTTAGTGTTAAGCAAAACATGCTACTTCTGACAGAAAAGTTGTTATCACAATCGAAAATGTCACTTCTAAGAAAAAATTTGGTATCTTTGACAGAAAACTTGCTAGTTCGAACAGAAAAAGTGTTATCACTGACGAAAAATATTATTTCTAAGAGAAATTTGTGTGTGTTCAGTAAAAGTATGTTAGTATTAAAGTAAAATGTCGTTACTTTGAAGAGAATGTTTGTTAGTGTTAAGCAAAACTTGCTACTTCTGACAGAAAAGTTGTTATCACAATCAAAAAATGTTAGTTCTATGAAAAAATTTGGTATCTTTGGTGAAAAACTTGCTAGTTCGAGCAGAAAAAGTGTTATCACTGATGAAAAATATTATTTCTAAGAGAAATTTGTGTGTGTTCAGTAAAAGTATGTTAGTATTAAGGTAAAATATCGTTACTTTGATGAGAGTGTTTGTTAGTGTTAAGCAAAACTTGCTACTTCTGACAGAAAAGCTGTTAACACAATCAAAAAATGTTACTTCTATGAAAAAATTTCGTATCTTTGGTAGAAAACTTGCTAGTTCGAACAGAAAAAGTGTTATCACTGATGAAAAATATTACTTCCAAGAGAAATTTGTGTGTGTTCAGTAAAAGTATGTTAGTATGAAGGTAAAATGTCGTTACTTTGATGAGAATGTTTGTTAGTGTTAAGCAAAACTTGCTACTTCTGACAGAAAAGTTGTTATCACAATCAAAAAATGTTACTTCTAAGAAAAAATTTGGTATCTTTGGTAGAAAACTTGCTAGTTCGAGCAGAAAAAGTGTTATCACTGACGAAAAATATTGTTTATAAGAGAAATGTGTGTGTGTTCAGTAAAAGCATGTTAGTATTAAGGTAAAATGTCGTTAATTTGATGAGAAGGTTTGTTAGTGTTAAGCTCTACGAAAACATTTGGTATCTTTGACAGAAAACTTGCTAGTTTGAACAGAAAAAGTGTTATCAATGAGGAAAAGTATTATTTATAAGAGATATGTGTGTGTGTGTTCAGTAAAATTAGGTTAGTATTAAAGTAAAATATCGTTACTTTGATGAGAAGGTTTGTTAGTGTTAAGCAAAACTTGCTACTTCTGACAGAAAAGTTGTTATCACAATCAAAAAATGTTACTTCTCAGAAAAAAATTTGGTATCTTTGATAGAAAACTTGCTAGTTCGAACAGAAAAAGTGTTATCACTGATGAAAAATATTATTTCTAAGAGAAATTTGTGTGTGTTCAGTAAAAGTATGTTAGTATTAAAGTAAAATGTCGTTACTTTGATGAGAAGGTTTGGTAGTGTTAAGCAAAACTTGCTACTTCTGACAGAAACGTTCTTATCACAATCGAAAATGTTACTTCTATGAAAAAATTTGGTATCTCTGTTAGAAAACTTGCTAGTTCGAACAGAAAAAGTGTTATCACTGATGAAAAATATGATTTCTAAGAGAACTTTGTGTGTGTGTTCAGTAAAAGTATGTTAGTATTAAGGTAAAATATCGTTACTTTGATGAGAATGTTTGTTATTGTTAAGCAAAACTTGCTACTTCTGACAGAAAAATTGTTATCACAATCAAAAAATGTTACTTCTCAGAAAAAATTTGGTATATTTGGTAGAAAACTTGCTAGTTTGAACAGAAAAAGTTTTATCACTGACAAACTGTGTTATTTATAAGAGAAATTTGTTTGAGTTCAGTAAACATTTAATAAAAAATCCATTTGAAAGTGTTGCTTGGTGATGGGATATTCAAAAAGCCATAAAGTAAAGTTTTGGGTGAAAAGGATGAGTACTTCAAGTTGTAAAATTGGTTTAGGAGGGGCATTACGTAAAGAACTTGTTCTGAAATAATATAAAAAAGCCTTTTGAAAAGTAGTGCTTGGCGTTGGGGTATTCAAAAAGTCGTAAGGTAAAGTTGTGGTGAAAACGATGAGTACATCAACTTGTAAAATATGTTTAGGAGGGAATATTAAGAAAGGAACTTGTTCTGAAAAGATATAATAACGCCTTTTGAAATTTGGGGACCCCTTCTATGTCTCAAGTGTACATAAAAAGTATTGAAAAATGGGCGAGGGGCCCTTTGGGGGTGTCGGGGGGGGGGGGGGGGCTATGGGGCTTTAGGGGCTCGGGGGGCCCTTTGGGAGGCATTGGGGGACCAGGAGGCCTTGGGGGGCTTGGTGGCTCCTTCGGGGTCGGGGTAGGGGCGTCTGGGTCCTTTGGGGTTGGCCTAGGGGACCTCAAAACATTGTTCAAATGGAACTTGTATATTATAACGACCACAGAGTTCCACCCATGTGTTCCCTAACATGTTGAATCTGAAACTCTGATTTCAAAGAAAATATTTAACATTTTGGATTTAACTAGTCATTTAGGGTTCTCTAACGTGCTGAACCTGAAAGTGTGTTCCCAGTAATGCTGAATCTGAAAGTGTGTTCCCTGACATGATGAATCTGAAAGTGTGATATCAGAAAAATTCTTTAACCTTTTAGGGTTAACTTACCTTTATAGTGGTGACTATTTAGGGTTCTCCAACATGCTAAACTTGAAAGTGTGTTCCTTGGCATGTTGAATCTGAAAGTATAATTTTCATGGCGATGAAGTATTCTAAAGAATTAAAACGGCTGAGGCTTAAGATATTTATTGCTTAAACATATTTAAAAACATTTGAAAAAATACATAATGACATATTTAAAAAAAAGCTTAATCCATTTGATATGAGGAAGAACAAGAGTTTAGCTCCTTGGATATCTGATGCATTTTTCCATGTCAGGCATCTTTTCCGGTATCCATTGAGCGAAATATCTAACTTCATCTTCCGGGTCATGTACTGAATGCAGGTATTCTTCACATTTGAAGTCTTCTAAATTGAATAATGTTATGTTTTTATCACATTTTTCTAGTAAGAGTTAATCAGTTGGTACGTTTCCCTTAACATAAACAGCTTGCACACCGAAAAAACTGCACATTTCCTGAATTTCCTCTTGTACATGGTTTATTTCATAGCCATTTTCATTACGTGGTCTTATTGTTTTAATATAAAAGCCGTTTCGATTTATAAAATTTAGTGTTGGACTCCATCTCTTTTTCTCGTACTTATACATATTGTATCTGACGTTCCATTTATAGCTATAAATTTCACTTCGCTGATTGTCTAGGAGTAAGAAAGCTGCTTTGAAAATAATGCCAGTTGAGGAATATTTCAGACCAATATATTCTGTGTCAATCACACCCAAACATTATTATATCTGAAAAAAATGCTTAAATTAAATAAATATATAATGTTTCTGAAACTCTAACAAATACAGCTCACTTTCTTAGAATAAATCATTTTCACTTAATGAGGTTGGGTAACATTAAATCTACTTATCACAATGAAGTCCCCCCCCCCCTTTTCAGCAAAGCACAAGGTAAAATTTACGGGAAATGCTGCTATTTTTAGCATGTGGAGAAAAAAATTAAATACACAACCTGTGAGAAATAAACTCGAAAAGCGTAGAAATCCTATCATTGTCATTTAGAAAATAAATAAAAAAAAACTATCATTATTCTTTAGGGCCAAAAGCTGCATCAAAACAAATTTTCCATATTAAAATATTTATCATAAGCAACAGCTACCCCACTAGCAATTTATAAGATTTACTGTAGAAACATACGCCGCTAAATTTTGTATAATCATTCGCACGATTAATCAGACAATGGACGCGAGCTGTCTACATATTAGACTAGCGCAGGGTGCTCGTTTGGTGGGGATGCAATAAATACGGTTTTAACATGTTTACGGAAGTGATAAAAGTCAGGTTGACGGCTTAAAGAGAAACCGTATATTAATAGCTAAGGGTTGACGGAAGTTGTCTGTCAAAGGGAGAGTTACGGATATATCCTCTAGATATTTTATATATAGAAGATCTTATATTTTCTTCGTAGTTTTTATCAAAAAAGTGGTACGTCGCAATAGCTGCGGAGTCTGACATGCTTTTAGCAGCAAGGCTTGCTCCAGTAGATGCTATTACGTTCCCATATCTCTGGTTAGGGAATTAGATACTATAACTATTGTATAGCTAGGGAAGTTGAGTCCATAGCTTTGGTATTTGGCAGGGAGAATACCGGGAGTTAGCCTATCGGAGTTCGAGGGGCTTTGCCGCTACCGATAATTTCGGCTGGGTTATGCTAACGTTAAACAGAGTTATTTCCAATACAAGAATTAAAGTCATAAACAGGGGAGGGGGAGGGGGGAGGATGGGGAAGTGAGGATGGGGTTTACGTGGTAAAAAAGAACATATTTTAAGCTTTCTAACGAGTATAAGCAATATATAGTGGAGTTTGTATTGTGTGTGGGGGGGTATACCCTGAATATACTGGAGGATGACCAAGGAAAATAATTTTATTTTAAAATAAAAATGAAAATGTACTAAACAGAACTCACATTGTAAATCACTGTAGCCAAGGCTTCTAGCTCATCAGTAATATTCGTTGTTTTATCCATTATGTCTTGGAACTTTCTGAATGTTTAATCACAACGCAATACACGAAATCTCAAGGGCGAATTGCGATGTAATGTAAAACAATATGTAAGCAACTCTCTTATTGGCTTAGAAGGTTATGTAACCGACTCTCTGATTGGCTTAGAATGAGGCATGTACTTCCTGTTTCCCATTCCTGGATCAAAACATTCTCCCCACCGATTATGTAAATCAATTTCTTAGAAATTCACTTGTCCTATATCAATACATTCCACACTGATTATGTAAATCACCCCTCGTGTCATTACACTTGGCCAAACAACAACAAAAACAAATCAATCAACCTTGAAATCATCAATACTTCCTGTTTCCCATTCCTGGATCAAAACATTCTCCCCACCGATTATGTAAATCAATTTCACGGAAATCCATTTCCCCTAGGGAGTCTATGCCCATATATGGTGTGGTTGATGGAAACTTCACTCCGGAGTCAATACACTTGAAAAAAACAAATAAATCGACCTTGAAAAAGAGGGCATTGACCCGCTTCGAATACGCAATCAATTTCTCGGAAATCCGTTTCCCCTAGGGATTCTATGCCCATATATGGTGTTCGTTCCGGAACTCATGAGGTTAGGTTAGGTTACGCAATCAATTTCTCGGAAATCCATTTCCCCTAGGGAGTCTATGCCCATATATGGTGTTCGTTCCTGAGGTAGACATAATTGTAGATGGCAGCACATGTGTTCTCCCTGGGGAGTCTATGCCCATATATGGTGCCCCGTCACGAGTCATTAGTTCAATATATTTCCCCAACCGTTAAGGCGCATGTGCAAATTTCACTCCGGAGTCAATACACTTGAAAACAACAAATAAATCGACCTTTAAAAAAGAGGTCATCGACCCGCTTCGATTACGCAATCAATTTCTCGGAAATTAGGGAGTCTATGCCCATATATGGTGTGGGGTCAGAGTTAGACTAAATTATAGATGACAGCACGCAGTGTATCTCGTAACTCATGATAGGTCCCTGCTAATGTCTCAAGTGGTTCCTCCTTGATGAAAACGAAGCAACTTGTTCTCAGGTCGTCAAGTGGAGTACATGACTGGGTGATCCCCAGCGATTTGACTCGGGCTATCAAAAAATGGAAACAAGTAGATCCCTTCATTCAGAATTCGATACTAGTGGATACTTTAAATTCGGATGAGGCCGAGGACGATTAAAGCCTTTTAAGGGTGACTTTTTTTAATTGCGACTACATATTTTTCTTCTTACTTTTCAATTCTTATGATTTGCCTGACCTGAAGAATATTGACACAATGTTATTTTTTTTAACTAATTATTGTATGTTATATAAGTTTTCTTTTTCTTGGCAGCCCTAGTCCAATTTGAGGTGCACTTTTTAATTTACATAATTTTACAACTAAACTGGTAGCCGATTACGTCATTTCCGTTTTGAAGTGACATAGATTGTATTGGTTTTTGATTCCCTTGAATACGAACGAGAGGGAATCCAGAAAAAATTAGTTCAAAAGAAATCCTAAATTAATTGCTATAAAATTTGCCAGAAATCTTTGTAAGCAGCTTATCCCTTATAGTTAGTGATCCAGGGACCGTTATCTTTCAAGGAGTGCCTTACATTCGCTGCAGTTGCTTTGAGGGAGGATTCCTGTGTAACCGGGGGCACTGAAAATGAATATCGGGGTGCAAAATTTCGCACGCGTGTAAAACACGGTAATTTTAGCCTATAATTTCAAATTTGGCCTATAACGACGTCCTACCGCTCTTGATTTTTTTTACACGGTAAAATAAACTGAAAAATTTATAAACTTGACATTTTCTGAATCCTAAGAATGAGTAGTTTGACCTGGTTTTTTAAGTTTTTCCCCAAAACCTTTATTTTTTTGTTAGTCCTTATTTAATTTTGAAAAGAAGGTTTTTAAATATACTTTTTCTTAGTTTTTTCGGCTTTTCTGATATTTTTGCGTACATAAGTATATTTTTTTAAGCTTTATTTGAATTCTGCTCGTTATTACGAGTCAAACCATGTACCTCTTTTTAAAAAAAATCTTAGTTCTTGAGCAACTTTTTATTTATTCTAAATAAATTCATAGCCTTCAGAAATTAGCCTACAATGACCAGGTTTTTCAATTTTTATTTTAGCTGTTAAAAAAAAAATGAAAACGAATCAAACTGCGCATCATTAACTTTCATAGAACTTTCAGAATATCCCTTACACGTTGTTAATAAAAACAAAGTCGAGACTTGAATCTGCAAGAATATATAAGCTTTTGAACAAGAAAATTTCCCCCCCCCCCCAAAAAAAACAAAGAAAATTGTCTGAAAAGTGGCGTTTTACTCGAAATATTTTCAAGACAACCTATAATTTTTATCTCACAAAACGATAGATCGCTTTTTTTTAATCAAATCATGTATTAATATTGTATACAACTAATGTATTTAATCAGGAAAAAAAACATATGCCTCGTTCTACGATCGCATTTGCGAATTTAGTATATTTTTTATGCTTTATTTGAATTCTGCTCGTCATTACGAGTCAAACCATGTGCCTCTTTTCCAAAAAATCTTAATTCTTGAGCAACTATTTATTTTTTCTGTAGTAGTAGATACAATCTTGCTTATGTAGGCTAATATACGAGCCTTAAGGTGGCGAAGCAGTGTGAACGTGTGGTGCAAAGGTGACTTAGGCTGATTTAAGATACTATTTGCTTTAAATCCCAGCATAGCAGGGGTCAATGATCCAATCGGTTAGATTGGGTCAGCGATCATTGATGTAATAGACGGTAGATGTCATTCTCCAGCTCATATCGGTAGCCTGAGGTTAATCAATACAGGGCTTGTGCTTTGGATCCAAATCAGTGACTGGAACATGCACCTTTTCAAATGAAGCAGAAATGAGATATCAGTTGGTGGTAAACGCCGCAAATCCTCCAATCTTGAGAACAACTGTGCTCGAAGGTCATTCATACTATTGAAATTAGTCGCACTTCTGCCATATACTGTAACCACAAGCTGCTTACAGATGTTGACTAAACCATCACTTTGCACAGATGATGGCTTCTCTGCAAGGGCGCGAACTTCATTCCCTAAAGACCCCAACAAAGTTTCTGATGACATCGCAGCTCGAAAAATGCGGACCTTTCCAATTCCATACAGATAGCTTGTGGTGTCACATCCACTAGAGCTGTGGACAAGCGGCAAGGCGTTCCAAAGTGTTACTTCTAGTTTTTGTGCTGCCGTATGAATAGGTATGCAGTAGGACGGAAACTTAACCAAGAACTGCTTGAGGCCGAGACTAGCAAGATACTGGAAACAGTATGCAGCTAGTAAGACGATATCAGTATCGTTGACTTGTATTATCACAAGTGCGCTCTTTCGTCTTGCGGCAACTACTGTGTAATACAACACCCGAGTGTCTGCCTCCTCATGGCAAGACCAGAGATCGTCATAAACAGAGCTTTCATGGGGCGTAACGGTAACAGCTCTATGTCGAATCTTGAAACCTCCAGCGAGATTAACCATTAGACGGGTCAAAATTCTGTACTCTCAGACCTCAAACAGAACTTTCAAGAGTCGACCTTTGGCTGAGCGACTACTGAGAATCCCGTCCCAGAGTGTTGCAACTTTGTTGGAGGAAGTGAAAGGGCTGTAAATATTTCCTCTAGGATCTCATCTTCTTTCTCGACAGCCAGATGGTTATTCGTGGTTGATCGAGTAGTCATCACGGGTTCTATCGTCGCTAGAACTGTCATACCTGTCACCAACGAAATGGACAAACTTACATGCTTCGGGTATGTTCCTAAGAATACCATCGTAAACTTTTATTCCAAAATCTGCTAGCGTCTCATTTTGTTCCGGTCGATAACACCGTATGACGCTCATGACATCAACTATATAGTCAGATCGAGGAGTGTCTTCAAAAAGCGTATGTGGAATCATTTTGGGCCATGACTGCAAGCCAGACTGTTGCAAAACGTAGTTCATGGCAGTTGACTTTGTACCAGTACGTAGCTGAGGCTCCGTACGACTTGATGATAATACTGCAAGTGAGGCCAGATATGGCTGTAGCTCATCTTCAGAAGCTTACAGAGGGACGAAGTTTGTGTTGATTTGCAAGACGCAGAGGTTGTTTAAGCAGCTCAGGTTCCCCAAAATATTTTTTTGTGGCTCTTTCTTTTTTCCTTCTTTAGCAACAGAGGCGAAAGTTTGTACTATACCAACTTTTACTTTCGTGGATGTCCCTTCGAAAAACGAGCTCATGGCTTCGAAGCCAATTTCTCGGAAGTTCAACAGACTATTTGCTACGGCTTCTGAACCTGTATTCCCTGTCATAAATTTGTGAAGCTCTGTTCTCGTCGTCTTGAATGGGTTTCCGAAAAACTCTACCAAGTTCATAACCCGATTTCTAACTTTTATTGTCTAATTCGAAAACGCAGTAGTATCTTCATGATGCTTCATTGCCTCGTCATCCATATTCAGGTTTGCTTTCAGCGTTCTGTTGACTGCTGCAAGAAAGGGGAGAGTAGCCAGATGTCAATCCCTGGCATTTTCATTCGTTGTCACACCAACGACACTAGAAACTCCTCGATGACCTTTGATGTCCAGATTCACAGTCGGCTCTAAAGCCAGATCGCATGCAATGCTGCAAAACGGCTTGGTTGTTTTCCTAACAGCAAAATTGCCACTTACAAACTCCCCGTGAACATCTGGTGCTTTTTCAGGCAGAAGTAGCATTTCTTCTAGATAGTTAAGCGCAACTGCGGCGTATTTATAGTTTCCAGAAGCGAAGAAAATCGAAATCATCTCTTTTGTGGCGTTTAAGTAGTGTCCCCAGTCCGCAGCTCTTTCAGCATAAGGATAGTCGTTTCTGGTACGGATAAGAACTAAATAGTTGATCCAGAGGCAATGATTCCTTATGGTAGATCTGGACACGTTGTACTTCGAGAAAATTGGAGCAATACTGTCCAACGCATCTCCTATCTGTTTACATGCTTCAGGACTATTTTCACTTTTGAAGCGTTCAATTGAATCACTCAGGATTCGAAGTTTCTCGATTGTAGAAGGCACCAAAACGAAGCAGGATGTTTCAATACAATTCTCAATTGGACCATCAAATCCAAAAATTCCTTTTCTATGTGTCTCAACAGCAAAAAATCTTAAACGAGAAAAAAAGAAAACAATTTGGCTCACATGCAATGAAACAATGGCCAGAAAATATGACAATTTACTTAATAACACAGGTGAAACCAAGAAAGACCCAGACACGGAGGTGAGAACACTTGCTTTCAGTCAAGCAGCCCCGCTGACCGTAATCAAGAAAGGTGATTATTGGGGGGTGTAAGGTACGGGTGTCATCACTTATTGGAGGGGAAAGCCCCGGCCCCAAATTATAATGTGATGCCCATGTCTACCACACCTGTTCTGCAAATATCGAGTTTGGCACTACCCTATTTACAGTATACCCTGTCCCAGGGTATGATAACGCGATCGAGTGGTCAAATGAGTAGTGTTATTATAACAGTTTCAAGCGGGGTGTCCCCCCATGTAGCTATATCAGTTTCAAGCGGGCAGTCCCCCCATGTATCTATAACAGTTTCAAGCGGGGTGTCCCCCCATGTAGATATAACAGTTAAAAGTGGGCAGTCCCCCCGCCATACAAGCAGACAGTACTCCCTTTCTGTGTTAATCTAACTCTTACATTTCAACGAAAATAAAAATCCAAATTGAACTTTGAAACAACAAGAGAATGTAATAGTGACAAGGTAAACCAAGACAAAATACTACTGAAAGATTCCAACTTTTATATTTCAATGAAAAAAAAATCCAAAATGAGCTTTGAAACATCAAGAAAGTTTAACAGTAGCAAGGTAAACCATGACAGAACACTACTGAAATATTCCAACTCTTACATTTTAATGAAAAAAAAATACAAAATGAACTTTGAAACATTTTCAGAATGTAACAGTGACAAGATAATCCTGGACAAAACACTACTGAAATATTCCAACTCTTTCATTTCAACGAAAAAAAAAAATCTAAAATGAACTTTGAAACATCTTCAGAATGTCACACACACATACACACACACAAACAAACAAACACAAACACACAAACACACACAAAACACACAAACACACACACAAACACACACACACACAAACACACAAACACACACACAAACACAAACACACACACACACAAAAACAAAAAGAAACAAACACACACAAACACACACAAACACACACACACAAACACGCCCACACAAACACGCACACACAAACACACACACACAAACACACAAACACACACAATCACACACACACACACAAACACACACACACATAAACACAAACACACACACACACAACCACACACAGACACACACAAACACACACACACACACAAACACACACACAATCACACACACAAACAGACACACACAAACACACACGCAAACACATACACAAACAACAAACACACACGCAAAAACATAAACACACACACAACCAGACACACACAAGCACACACACAAACACACACACACACAAAAAAACGATCCAAATAACAATAAAAAAACAAAAAAAAACCAAACAAAAAATGACGACAAACAAACAAAAAAAAAAACACACAAAAAAATAAATCTATATAACACACTCAACCCCGAACCCTCACACACACACACCAACACAAACACACACATACACATATAAACATACAAACACACACACACAAACATACACAAACACACACACACACACACACACACACAAACAAAAACTCACACAAAAACACAAAAAAATACAAAAACAAACACAAAAAAAAAAACACACAAACAAACACAAAAAAAAAAACACACAAACAAACACAAATACAAACACACACACACAAAAACACACACACACAGTAAGTAAGTAACAAACTCTTTCTTGAATTCACCTCTTGGATACACAATACAGACTTTTCATTCAAGATATTATGAAAAATTGTAAGTAAGTACCAAACTCTTTCTTGAATTCATCTCTTGAATACACAATACAGGGGCGCCACTCTAAGTGAACCTAAATTAACCCATTTTTTGCATGTCTCTCTCACTATAACTGTGTGTCTAAGATAGTGCGCTACCATCTATAACCCAATTTTTCATAATTTCTGGAATAGAATTTCTGTATCGTGTGTCCAAGAGGTGAATTCAAAAACAAACTTGTTACTTACTCAATTTTTTCATAATTTCTTAACTGAAATTTCTGTATTGTGTATTCAAGAGATGAATTCAAGAAAGAGTTTGATACTTACTTACAATTTTTCATAATTTCTTGAATGAAATGTCTGTATTGTGTAACCAAGAGGTGAATTCAAGAAAGAGTTTGTTACTTGCTTCTTGAATAGAAATCCTGTATTCTGTGTCCAAGAGGTGAATTCAAAAACCAAATTGTTACTTACTCACAATTTGTTCATAATTTCATGAATGAAATGTCTGTATTGTGTATTCAAGAGGTGAATTCAAGAAAGAGTTTGGTACTTACTTACAATTTTTCATAGTTTCTTGAATGAAATGTCTGTATTGTGTATCCGAGAGGTGAATTCAAGAAAAAGTTTGTTACTTACTTACTGTGTGTGTGTGTGTTTGTATGTGTGTGTTTGTGTGTTTGTGTTTTTTTATGTGTTTGTGTTTGTGTGTGTTCGTGTGTGTGTTTGTGTTTTTGTGTTTGTTTGTGTGTTTGTGTGTTTGTGTTTGTTTTATTGTTTGTGTGTCTGTTTGTGTGTGTTTGTTTCTGTGTTTTTGTGTGTGTGTTTGTTGTTTTTGTTTGTGTGTCTCTGTGTGTGTTTTTGTGGGTGTTTTTGTTTGTGTGTGTGTGTGTGTGTATGTGTGTGTCTGTGTGTTTGTGTGTGTTTTTGTGTGTGTGTGTCTTTGTGTGTGTGTCTGTGTGTTTGTGTTTGTTTTTGTTTGTGTGTTTTTATGTTTTTTTTTTTTTGTTTGTGTTTGTGTGTGTGTTTGTGTGTGTGTTTGTGTGTGTGTTTGTGTGTGTGTGTGTTTGTGTGTGTGTTTGTTTGTTTGTGTTTTTTTTTGTTTGTGTGTGTTTATGTGTGTGTGTGTTTGTTTTTGTGTGGGTTTTTTTTTGTTTTGGTGTGTGTGTTTGTTTTTTTGTGTGTTTTTTTGTTTATGGTTTTGTGTGTGTGTTTTTGTGTGTGTTTGTGTGTTTGTTTGTGTTTGTGTTTGTGTGTTTGTGTTTTTGTGTGTTTGTTTATGTGTTTGTTTATGTTTGTTTTTTTGTGTTTTTTTTTGTGTTTTTTCGTTTTTGTGTGTTTGTGTGTGTGTTTTTTTGTGTGTGTGTGTTTGTGTGTGACATTCTGAAGATGTTTCAAAGTTCTTTTTGGTTTTTTTCTCGTTGAAATGTAAGAGTTGGAATATTTCAGTAGTGTTTTGTCGCGGTTTACCTTGTCACTGTTACATTTTCTTGATGTTTCAAAGTTCATTTTGGATTTCTTTTTTCGTTGAAATGTGTGTGTGTGTGCGTTTGTGTTTCTGTGTGTGTGTTTGTGTGTGTGTGTTTGTGTGTGACATTCTGAAGATGTTTCAAAGTTCATTTTTGATTTTTTTTTTTTCGTTCAAATGCTAGAGTTAGATTATTTCAGTAGTGTTTTGTCGTGGTTTACCATGTCACTATTACATTCTCTTGATGTTTCAAAGTTCATTTTGGATTTTTTTTTTCGTTGAAATGTTTGTGTGTGTGTTTGTGTGTGTGTTTGTGTTTTTGTGTGTGTGCGTATGTTTGTGTGTGTGTTTGTGTGTGACGTTCTGAAGATGTTTCAAAGTTCATTTTTGATTTTTTTTTTTCGTTCAAATGCAAGAGTTAGATTAGAGTTAGATTATTTCACCAGTGTTTTGTCGTGATTTACCATGTCACTGTTACATTCACTTGATGTTTCAAAGTTCATTTTGGATTTCTTTTTTCGTTGAAATGTGTGTGTGTGTGTTTGTGTGTGTGTGTTTGTGTTTGTTTTTTTTTGGGTGTTTGTTTTTTTTTGTGTTTTTTTTATTTTGTTGTGTTTTGTTTTTGTGGGTTTGTGTTTGTGTGTGTGTGTGTGTGTGTTTTTTTTGTTTTTTTTTTTTTGTTTGTGTGTGTGTTTTTTTGTGTTTGTTTTTTTATTTGGTTATTTGTGTGTTTTTGTGTGTGTGTTTTTGTGTGTGTGTGTTTGTTTGTGTGTGTGTTTATTTTTGTGTGTGTGTGTGTGTGTTTTTTTTTTTGTTTTTTTGTGTTTGTGTGTGTTTGTGTCTGTTTGTGTGTTTTTGTTTAAGTGTGTGTGTGTGTGTGTGTGTTTTTGTGTGTGTGTGTGTGTTTGTTTGTGTTTGTGTGTGTGTGTGTGTTTATGTGTGTGTTTGTATATGTGTGTGTATGTTTGTGTGTGTGTGTTTGTATGTGTGTGTTTGTTTTTGTGTGTGTGTTTGTGTGTGTGAGTGTTTGTGTGTGTGCGTTTGTGTGTGTGTGTGTTTGTGTGTGTGTTTGTGTGTGTGTGTGTTTAAATGTGTGTGTGTTTGTGTGTGTGTGTGCTTGTGTGTGTGTGTGTGTGTTTGTATGTGTGTATGTTTGTGTTTGTTTTTGTGTGTGTGTGTTTGTGTGTGTGTGTTTGTGTGTGTGTGGTTGTGTGTGTTTTTTTGTTTTTTTGTGTTGGTGTGTGTGTGTGTGTTTGCGCGTGACACTCTGAAGATGTTTCAATGTTCATTTTAGATTTTTTTTTCGGTGAAATGTAAGAGTTGGAATATTTCAATAGTGTTTTGTCGTGGTTTACCTTGTCACTGTTACATTCTGAAGATGTTTCAAAGTTCATTTTGGATTTTTCTTTTTCGTTGAAATGTGTGTGTGTGTGTTTGTATGTGTGTGTTTGTGTGTGTGTGTGTGTTTGTGTTAGTGTTTGTTTGTGTGTGTTTGTTTGTTTGTGTGTTTTTGTGTGTGTGTGTGTGTGTTTGTGTGTTTGTGTTTGTGTGTGTTTGCGTTTATGTGTGTGTTTGTGTCTGTGTGTTTGTGTGTGTGTGATGGTGTGTGTATTTGAGTGTGTATGTTTTTGTTTTTGTGTGTGTTTGTGTGTGTGTGTGTGTGTATGTGTGTTTGTGTGTGTGTGTTTGTGTGTGCGTGTTTGTGTTTGTGTGTTTGTGTATGTGTGTTTGCTTGTGTTTGTATGTGTGTTTGTTTGTGTAAGTGTTTTTTTGTGTGTATGTGGGTGTGTGTGTGTTTGCGTGTGTGTGTGTTTGTGTGTGTGTGTGTTTGTGTGTGTGTTTGTGTGTTTTTTTCGTGTATGTTGGTGTGTGTGTATGTTTGTGTGTTTGTATGTGTTTGTTTGTGTGTGTGTGTGTGTGTTTGTGTGTGTGTTTGTTTGTGTGTGTGTTTGTGTGTGTGTTTGTGTGTGACATTCTGAAGATGTTTTAAAGTTCATTTTAGATTTTTTTTTTTAGTTTAAATGTAAGATTTGGAATATTTAAGTAGTGTTTTGTCGTTGTACCATTTCACTGTTACCTTCTCTTGATGTTTCAAAGTTCATTTTGGATTTCTTTAATTGAAATGTAAGAGTTGGAATATTTCAGTATTGTTTTGTTGTGGTTTACCTTGGCACTGTTACATTCTGAAGATGTTTCAAAGTTCATTTTAGGTATTTTATTCCTTGAAATGTAAGAGTTGTAATATTTCAGTAGTGTTTGTTGTGGTTTATCTAGTCACTGTTCTATTCTCTTGATTTTTCAAAGTTCATTTTTGATTTTTTTTTTTCGTTCAAATGAAACAGTTAGATTATTTCAGTAGTGTTTTGTCATGGTTTACCATGTCATTGTTACATTCTCTTGATGTTTCAAAGTTCATTTTAGATTTTTTTTCGTTGAAATGTAAGAATTGGAATATTTCAGTAGTGTCTTGTTGTGGTTTATCTTCTCATTGGTACATTCTCTTGATGTTTCACAGTTCATTTTAGATCTTTTTCGTTGAAATGCAAGAGTTGGAATATTTCAGTAGTGTTTTGTCGTGGTTTAGCACCTGAAGATGTTTCAAAGTTCATTTTGGATTTGTTTTTTGTAATGTAAGAGTTGGAATGTTTCAGTAGTGTTTTGTCATGGTTTACCATGTCACTGTGACATTCTGAAGATGTTTCAAAATTCATTTTGGATTTTTTTTCGTTGAAATGCAAGAGTTGGAATATTTCAATAGTGTTTTGTAGTGGTTTACCCTGTCTCTATTTCATTCTTAAGATGTTTCAAAGTTCATTTTGGATTTTTTTTTCATTGAAATACATGAGTTGGAATATTTAAGTAGTGTTTCGTCGTGGTTTACCTTGTCACTGTGACATTATCTTGATGTATCAAAGTATAATATGGATTTTTTTTTCGTTGAAATGTAAGAGTTTGTATATTTCAGTAGTGTTTCGTCATGGTTTACCTTATCACTGTTACATTCTCAAGATGTTTCAAAGTTCATTTTGTATTTTTTTCGTTGAAATGTAGGAGTTGAAATATTTCAGTAGTGTTTTGTCGTGGAATAACCTTGTCACTGTTACATTCTGAAAATATATCGAAGTTCATTTTGGATTTTTTTTATCGTTGAAATGTAAGAGTTGGAATATTTCAGTAGTGTTCTGTCATGGTTTACCTTGTCACTGTTAAACTCTCTTGATGTTTCAAAGTTCATTTTGGATTTTTTTTTATTGAAATATAAGAGTTGGAATCTTTCAGTAGTGTTTCGTCGTAGTTTACCTTATCACTGTTACATTCTGAAGATTTTTCAAAGTTAATTTTTGATTTTTTTTTCGTTGAAAAGTAAGAGTTGTAATATTTCATAAGTGTTTTGTCGTGTTTTACCTTATCACAGTTACATTCTGAAGATGTTTCGAAGTTCATTTTGGTTTTTCTCTTAGTGAAACATTTAAACTGATTTTTCTCCTCATGAAACAGCTAGCAAACTAGCGCACAAAAAATATTCTTTTCTACTTGATAAAAAAAAATAAATAAAGTTGAATAATTTCGAAGTCCAAAAAGAAATTTAGTTAAAAAAAGTGCTACTACAAATATTATTTTTCTAATAGTAAAAGTCACGACTAACATTTCTATATCATTCTCATTTTGAGTTTCGGAAATATTAAATGTGATTTTTTGTTGTTGTATGTATGTTACATTTCATTCTAAGATATGTAAAAAAGTTGAAAAAATATATAATGTAAAAAAAAATAATAAAAAATAAGTGTGGGGGGGGGAGGGGGTCGGAGTTGAGAATCGCCCAAATAAAAAAATATGTATATCTGAATAGGAGTTAGCATTCCCTCAGATGGTTTACCATTTTCATTTCTGTCAACGCATATAATCATACCATAATGAAGAATCATGTTTAACATTAGATATGTGAACGGCCATGACTCTATCAGAAAACATGATATTTAACACCAAAACCATGGTTTCGTGAACAGCAAGAATTTTTATGGTAGGCTGATTCTTATGACAGCATAAACAAACCTACCAAAGATATGAACTTTTAAGGCATGGTGATTTCTATCTGTCCGATATCTTAGATTAACACAGAAAGGGGGTGATGTGTCCTTGTATGGCGGGGGGACTACCCGCTTGTAACTGTTATAGCTATATGGGGGGACACCCTGCTTGAAACTGTTATAGCTACATGGGGGGACACCCCGCTTGAAACTGTTATAGCTACATGGTGGGACTGCCCGCTTGAAAATATTATAGCTACATGGGGGACACCCCGCTTGAAACTGTTATAATAACACTACTCAAATGGCCACTTTCAAAAGCTAAATGTACCCGCCCTTGGGTTACCGCTAGAAATCTCTAACTCTCTCTTTGGAGGTAACAAACCCCCCTGTCTATATAATAATGACGGTATCTCGTCACTTTATTCCTACCCTGCCTGGGTTCCGGGAAAATTAGTAAAAAGCTTGTAGAAAATTCCTTACTTGTATTCTTCCAACGGTCACTTATAATAACATAAATATATGCTTCCCCGAACGGGGTCTAAATGCAGACTAACTCAAATATATTATTCTGTACACAACAGTTAATAGGGTTGGCCTTCACTTGACCCAGCCAATCCTCTCAATCCCCATTTAAAATCCATTTTACTTTCTTAGCTTTATCTTTCGATGACTCATCAGGAAGTCCAAAATAATTTATTTCAAAGCTTACTTATTGCTAAACCATAATAGCTTAGCAACGAGACTTTTAAATTGTCATTGAAAATTATACTATAGGCAAATCTAAGCAAATTTGATTACGGAAGAAAAACAGGTCATTTATCTGAAAAGAAAAGAAACAGGGGTGGAACCCCAACACCTCCCCCCGTAAGATAAATGACCGCCCACGCGCTACCTTGGTCCACCCTTACAAACATAAACACATAACTTCAACTTTACAAAATCCATTTGCCTTCTCTCTTCCACCAGTGTCTGTGCTACTACTTCCACCGCTTGGCACTGGATCGGTCGTCATCAACACGTATCTACTGTAGGACCACCATGGTCTAAATCGTATAGCATCTGCATTAGGTTTTGAAAGTTGAAGTCCCCAAGATTCGTAGACATTGATTGTGCGCAGCACAATCAAAAACAACAAAAAATTCTTTCTCTCACGAATTTACATTTGAGAGGAGCAGAGAATCCGTTTCTGGCACATGTAATGATGCCAGCCATCATAAAAATTGGCTGCACTAGCCTCTTAATTTCCATCTGTGGAAACAACCCCACATCTCAATAAAAAAGTAAATTTACCCTTGGCATAATTTCAAATAATCTAAGGCTGAAAATGTAAAGGCCTGTGAAAACGATAAGGGTACTGGGAATGAAGTAAAATTTTGAGCAAACCATGAATCGACTTTTTTCTGGGTTCCCTCCCCTGGGATAATTACATAAAGAATATGCGTTGATGCTAATTGAAAATGAAACTTAGATACTGAATATGGTTTGCCGGAAATAATTGTCGATTCCCATGAAGAATAACAGCTGTGAATAGGGTTACTGAACAAAGGTATGGGTGAAATCTGAAGTGACTGGGAGAGAGTATCCCCCAAGAACTCCAGATCAGAGAGGCAAAACCTCGGTAAAGGGATTACAACTTGTCCGCCAGTTGTGCATTGAGGAAAAGGGCTATCTTTCGCGACTTCCCGCAGGGGATCTTCCCCGAGGAGTTTCTCCCCCTCATAGAGAATCGACATATCTTTTGAGCCGATAATACCAGTCTCAGATTCCTTTCCAAGTTTTTCCAACACAACTCGACTTTCAATATCTCCCGACTTTCCCCCTACCCGTTGTAGGTCATTCATCTCAATTTTGTAATCATCTTGTTTTATTCTCCATGGATCTTGGACCTCTTTTTACCCCCTATTATTTATTTTATCAAGGCACAGCCCCTCCAACATTTTAGTATTCTCCCTATTATTTATGTTATCAAGGCACAGCCCTCCCATTTTTTTCCTTTTTTTCTATTGTATTTACATTTGTTGTTATCACAATCGGGATGTGCCGTCAGCGTTCCCGTTATCTGTCCCCGGTCTTGATTTTATTTCGAAATCATATTCTTGTAATAATAGGGCCCATCGTGCCATTCGACGGTTATCTGGCTTCATTATATTTAACCATCTCAATGGGTTGTGATCTGTCGCTATTGTAAATTTTCGTCCATATACTGAATAGTCGAGTTTTTTGACTGTGTATATTATCGCAAGACATTCTTTTTCAATCGTGCTATAATTCAATTCTGCTTTTGACAATGTTCTGGATATATATATGATTGGATGTTCCCCTTCCTCAAATTCTTGAGATAAAAATGCCCCTAGTCCGTAATCTCAACTGTCAGTTTGTAGCACAAATGGTAAGGAAAAATCTGGATTTCTCAGTATTCTTTCGCTACAAAGAGCATCTTTCAGTGTATCAAATGCATTTTGTTCAATTTCTGACCTTTTAACGGGGTCTACGGCCCCCTTCCTTCTTAAATCCGTCAAAGGTGAAGCAATCGTTGCAAAATTTGGAATGAATGTTTGATAATATCCTGCCAACCTCAAAAATGACCGAACTGTTTTCTTTGTATTTAGGACTTCTGCACTTTTAATTTTTTCTGTTTTTTCCCTTAATGGGGTTATGGTTTCGTTCCCTTATTCGCGGCTCAGGTACTCTGTCTCTGACGCACCAACCTACATTTTTCTACATTCAAAGTTAAGTCTGTTCCCCTCAGTCTGGTCAGCACTTGTTTCATCTGAGTTATATGTTCATTGAACGAGTTTGAAAATACTATAATGTCATCCAAGTAGGCTTTTGTATATGGTAAGGGTTTTAAGATACAATCTACTAGTCTTTGGAATGTTGCTGGTGCCCCTTTTACTCCAAATGGCATATACCTAAACTGGTTTTTGCTGAATATTCTGGGTGCACCTTTACTTGCCAATACCCACTTCTCAAGTCAAAAGTTGACATAAATTTTACGAAACCTATTCACTCCGAGATTTCATCCATTCTTAGTATTAGGCATGTGTCCGATTCGGAATACTATCTAGTTTTTTATCTTCTACGCAAAAGTAAATCGAGCCATCCTTATTCGAGACTAATACGACAGGTGCCGCATATTCTGAGGTTAATGGCTCTATAACCCTGAAATCGAGCTTTCGGTCTATTTCTTTTTTCTTTTCTTTCCTTTTTGCTTCTGGTATTCTGTACGGGTATTGTTTTATTGGTTTGTTGTTTTTTACTGGTATTTTATGTACCACATTTTTGTTTTTCCAATTCGGTCTGTTAATACGTCTGTAAATTCCGTGAATAAATTTTTTAATCGGTCTTTCTGAGCTCGGCTCAGATGTGTTTCTGACGAAACTCTTTCAATGGCATTTATGTGTTTTTCCGCCGGGTCTATTGTACCCAACGGGGCACTTTCCTCGTCATTTTCTGAGGTCGAAATCATGAGGCAGCGCTTCTGCGGATCTTTGTGGTTTCCCCTCTCATTCTCCCTGTTAAATTTCCTCAGTAAATTCACATGATAAACTTCTTCCTTTTTCCTTGCTCCATCTAATTCTATCATATAATTTACATCATTCATTTTCTTTTTCACCTTTTATGGTCCTTTCCATCTTACATCCAATTTATTATTTCCGTCCGGTAGCAATATGAGGACCTCATCCTCTTCCACGAATTTGCGCATTCGGGCGGATTTATCGTATCATGTTTTCGTGTTTTCTGCATATTCCCCCTGTGCTTGCTTGGCAATGTCAAGGTATTTATGCAGTTTTTCTCGTAGTGATAGCAAGTGGGTTGTCATTGTTTCTTCATTTTTCTCCTCATTCTCTCATGATTCCTTTAAAATTTCTAACAACCCCTCGGGTTTGTCCCAAATAGTAATTCAAATGACGAGAACCCTGTAGCTTGGTATGGAGTTTCTCTGTATGCAAAAAGGACATAAGGAAGCATTTTGTCCCATTGGTTTACATCATCTCTTACAAAACGTCTCAACATACTAATTAAGGCTCCGTTAAATCTTTTTGTCACTCCATTAGTCTGAGGATGGAATGGAGTAGTTAATACTTGTATAATTTCGTATAATTTTCGGATGTATGTCGATATAAAATTGGTTCCATTATCTGTTAAAATTTCCTTCGGGATTCCGTGAAGTGGGACTTATTTCGCTAATTCTTCCGCGATTTTTGGTGATTTTACTGTTCGCATTGGGGTAGCTTCTGGGTATCTCGTAGCCAGATCATTAATAACTAGGATGAATCTGTTTCCCGCGCTAGATTTCGGAAGTGGACCTAAAATGTCCATTGAAATTCTCTCAAATGGTTTGCCGAAAATGGGCATTTTTTTCATTGGAACTTTTTCATTTGGTTTTTTGTATGCGACTAATTGACAATCTTTGCATCTTTTGCAAAAGTTGATAATATTCCTTCTTAATCCTTTTCACCAAAAACGCTGCAAGACTCTATCTCTTGTTCCTTGGGATCCCATGTGTCCCCCCATTGGGCTTGAGTGAGCCAACTTTATTACCGCTTTTCTTAGTTCATGTGGTACAAAAAGTTGTAATTTTCTAGGGTTTTCTCTAGTCTCCGTTATTTTGTAAAGTAGATTTCCATTACTGGAAAACTGTTTCGATTGTGGATCCTTTTGATTCGTTAGCGCTAGTTTTATTTTTTTGCAATCTCTATCATTTGTTTGTAATTCTGCGAATTTTTCGGAGGTTACCCCGAGTATTTCGGTTAGTTCATCTTTGGTTTCCTCTGCTTCTCTTACTACGGTCAATAATTTTTCTTGTTTATGGTTATATTCCCTTTTGTCTGCCCTTTTTTGGCTTTTAGGTTTTCTTAGTTTTGCGTTTTTTATGAACATCTCGTCGCTAAATTGAAATGTGTTTTGTATATTTTGATCATCATTTTCATTAGTGAGCGGCGCAGCCTCCCTTTCCTTATTTTCTTGGTTTCATGTCACCACATTTACTTTTTTAACCATGGAGGTTGCTTTTAGTGCAAGAAATTTTTTGATATTGCCGAAATCTCCCCATAATAAAACGTTTACTGCAAGCATAGGTAAAACCCCTACTTTTAATTCCTTTTTAACCGTATTTCCCTCTTTATTGGTGATTTCTATTATGACCTGAGCTGTCGGACATTTATGTTTTGCTGCATAGTAGCATTGCGTTGCTACTTTATTTTTATAATTTATGTCGTTTTCTTTATCAAGTCTTCCCGTACATAGGTTTGGTCGCTGCAGGAATCGATAGCCATTTCTACCGATTTACCATTTAGTTCGCCATATACTTTGTGTGATTCCGCAAATGCGCAAGTTTTCATATTTTCCGAGCTTCTAACCCATGCGGTTCTCTTATACGTCTGAAACTTTTTCCCATTCTATCGGGGTCGATCGTTTCTCGGATTGTCCTGTTTTCTGTTCGCCCCATCGTCCCTTGTTCTGTAGTTATTGTCGTAATTTTTTTTGCGGTGTGGCAGTCTGAGGCATAATGTCCGCGTTTATTACAGTTATAACAGGTAATATCATACTGTTCCTGTTTTTGGTTGTATTTCCTAACGTCTTTATTTGGGCAATTGCTGCTATAGTGGCCGCCCAAGTTACAATGGTAGCATGTTACTTCTCCTTGTGTTTGCCATATTTGGCTAGCATTCTTTTTATTTTCTGTGTAAGGGTATTCTTTCCTACCATTACCTCCTAGCCTTGTTCTTGGTGGGAATGTCTCCCTCCTAATTTCGGTGTGCCTGTCTGCTAATTCGGACATTTCTTCAATTGTTTGTGGGTTTTTCTCTTTTAGGTACATTTTCATACTTGGATGGGTATTTTCTAAGAATTGTTCTATTGCTGTTTTATCTATCACTTCCGTCAATTTTCTTTTATTTCTTCCGGGTCTTCATACATTCTATAATTTTCTAACTCTAGCCATTTTAAACACATATCTTTCAATTTGTACCCGAATTCTTTATATGTTTCGTTGTCTCGTTTCCTTTTGCTTCTAAACCTTCTTTGAAAGTGCTCGGGGGAGAGTTGAAACTTTTCAAAAATGGCTTGTTTTAGTCTTTCAAAATCTTTTGAGTAGCGCATTGGTAATGCTTTATATGCAATTTGTGCTTTGTAGTTAAGAAGGGGTGTATTCTTGTCACCCAAGTTTCTGTCGGTAATCCGCTTAATTCCGCCGTTTTTTCAAAATTGTATATGTATAAATGTACATCTTCATTTTCTTTTATTGGTTGAAGGTTTATTGCCTGCATTACCTCTACTGTGCACGATTTCTGGGGCTCTTGGGAATTTCTCCCAGCATTCATTCCCATTGTGTATTTTCTTTCTTCTCTGTCTGCCTCCTCCTTTTTTCTTTGGCTACTCTATCAGCCTCTTCCTTTCGTTCTCTATCTATTTTAATATTCTCTTCTCTATGCTCTCTAACTATCCTCTCTTTCTCTCTTTCTTGTCTATCTCTCTCTCTTTCTTTTCTATCTTCCTCCTCTTTTATTTCTCTGGCTATTCTCTCTTCCTTCATGAAATTTAATATTTGTTGTGTCGTATGTATTTGAATACTCTTTCGCAAGCCCCTGCCAGAAATTGAGCTTCTACTACTGGTGCTACGTGGCCTACTATGATTCTCTCTGTTTTTATATCCTCATAATTCGTTTTCTGATTCTGTTCGTTCTATAATTATATTTTCTTTTACCCTCAACTCCCCTACATTTTGTAATTCATCTGAAGGTTGAGTTGGTTTTGTTTTATTCGTACTTTCATATAGTGAGTTTTCTCCATTTATTATTGCCACTGTTTCTTTTGTCTGGGTTTCTCTATCTTGGAATAATTCCTTCTGAATCTGCCTTAAACTCTTTTCTTCTTCCATGGTTTGTACCGGAGATCGCCTTATTACTGATTTTGGTTTGAAGATTTCCCCTTCACACGTGTCAGAAATGTCTATTGCACCTCCTGAGCGATATAAGGTTCTATCTGATGGTGTTTTTCATAGAGTATTTCCAGCGGGAGTCGCATACAAAAGTATGTCTGCATTCGATTGTTGTTTTACCGCGGTAGATCTTGTCTGAATTTTCCGTTTGTCCACCATTATTTGAAGGTTTACTTAACGTATTTTATCGACATGAAAATCCTTTTACCAACGTCTGTTTTATCGTGAAAAATTGTTTCCTTTTAATTTGCCGATTCTACGTGGGCGGGGCAGCCTCCCTTGTCTCACAAGTTGATAATTCGCGTGACCTATTGATTCTTAAATTTTATTACTTATTATTATCCAACTAGGCGCAGCCCAGAAAAAAATTTCTCTTTGAGATTTTTTTTATATATGTAACGACAATAGGCTAAAATATAGGCTAACTCAACTTGTCTTTTCGAAAACGCGGAATTCTGTTACTATCAGGTTTACTGATAGGACCTTTTGTTGCTGCCACCACTTATTAGGGTGTGTAAGGTACGGGTGTCACTACTTATTGGAGGGGAAAGCCCCGGCCCCAAATTATTATGTGATGCCAGCGTCTACCACACTGGTTCTGCAAATATCGCAGGTAGTAGGGTAGTTTGGTACTACCCTATTTACAGTATTCCCTGTCCCAGGGTATGATAACGCGATCGAGTGGTCAAATGGCCACTTTCTAAAGTCAAATGTACCCACCCTTGGGTTACCACTAGAAATCTCTAACTCTCTCCTTGGAGGTAACAAACCCCCCTGTCAATATAATAATGACGGTATCTCGTAACTTTATTCCTACCCTGCCTGGTTTCCGGGAAAATTAGTAGACAGCTTGTAGAAAATACCTAGCTTGTATTTTTCCAACGGTCACTTATAATAACAAAAATATATGCTTCCCCGAACGGCGTCTAAATACGGACTAACTCAAATATATTATTCTGTACACAACTGTTCAAAGGGGTGGACCTTCGCTTGGCCCAGCCAATTCTCTCAATCAAAACCCATTCAAAACCCATTCTGCTTTATTAGCTTTATCTTTCAATGACTCACCAGGAAGTCCAAAATAATTTAGTTCAAAGCTTACTTATTGCAAAACCACTATGGCTTGGCAACGAGACTTTTAAATTGTCATTGAAAATTATACTATAAGCAAATCCAAGCAAATTTAATTACGGAACAAAAACAGGTCATTTATCTGAAAAGAAAAGAAATAGGGGTGGAACCCCAGCAGTGATGAAATAAATCGTTGATGGACTTTTGAGTTAAATGACAGAAGGAAAATGGATCAAAGCTGATGAGAATTGCTAACCGAACCATTGACCAAGGAAATTGGCAGACATACCTGGAAGGTCTAAAACTCCTTAAAAAAAAGAAATAAGGAGAGTAGTGAGAATCAAATTAAGGAGTTTTCTTCAAAACCTAGAGTAGGAAGAAGTTAGTATTAAGCTACAGAAGACTAAAAAAGGACACCCGGGTTTACTTCGATAGTGTCTCAAAGGAAGATCGCACTCCCAAAATGAGCCCAGAAGAAACCCTGGACGGTAAACCTAGTAGTTATTAGCCCTAATCCAAGGTATCTCAGGTATTAAGGCTTGATTGAATCAAAAAGCTATGGATGTTTTCCAACCTTTTCAAGGCTCAGGTGCTCAAAGGATTTATCTCATCGTGTTCCAAAAAGAATTGAAAAAGTAGATATGCATTGAATCGCAATTCCTAAGAGGAGCCTTACTTTAGGCTAAATCCCCAAGATTTGGCTAAAAGCAAGAGGTGTTTTCATACCTAAACCTGGAAAAGATGATAATTCAAATCCCATATTGCAAATTCTGATCACACTAACATCCTTTAACCTAAAGACGAACGAGCAATTAATTCATTGGTACCTCATGAGCAATTATGAGAGTAGTGATAGTGTATGCTGTTTTACGATAGATGGTATAAAGCGACCAGAACCTCCCATATTATGGACCTATAAAGCGATCATACACGTTTTGGAACTATGGTTGAGATTGTGTAATGCAATCAGACTGGTTTAGACACAGGTTTCTAAGCCAAAACTTTTGATCGTCACATTACGTGTTCAAAAGGTTTGTTGCGCCTTTTGTAAAAAATTCTCAAACAGTAATAAGCTCTAGGCTGAAGGTACCTTGCATCGCGTCTAGAATTGATTGGCATATGGTGTTAAATCATTTTGCTTAAAAGCTAACTCTAATTGCAAAAAAGGGTATAGCATTTGCGAATAGGACTATATGAAAAATATAAATTGTTGATTGAATAATAGGGATGTGAATGATCCTAATTAGTGATCGGATCGTATGAAGGTGGATAAAAAAGGGGTAAACTGATTATCAGTTAAGGTAACCCCGAAGGGGTTGTTAACTCAGGCAATATGTTATAAATTTGAAAAAACATCAATCTATGAAAATAGTTAACGATGATAGAATGACCTTGTGACTTGACCTAGCTTTACTTCTTCGATGTGTTCTGTATAATACACGAATGGCGTTTGAACAGTGTTGTCAATTTACAATAGGATCTAAAGTTATAGTATACTAAAAAGTTGATACTAAGAGAGATGTATATGGCAAGAAAAGAATTTTAATAAATAAATTCAGAACAATCCATAGAAATCCTTACAAATCAAGAAGTGAGGTGCATATGAGTATGAACCGTCAAGGATCATAAGCAGCAATGACCCTAACCACCAAGGACCTCAACCCCTAAAGATCCTCATACATCCAAGGGGCCCCCGCTCCCCTCCAACTTTTTGGCACCCTCCTCCCATTTTTTTTGAAGTTTTTTTTTGAAGTTTCTTATTAACTTTTTTTAATATTTTTTTTAGCATGATATATTTTTTCAACTTTTTTTTACATCTCTAAATCATATCAGATGAATAGAATGACACTTGATTTAATTTTTAAAACAAACTCTTGCGAATAACGTAGCTACTATTATTGAGGAATGGTGGTTCTTATTCAGTATTTTGTTTTGAAAAACAAATTTATTTTTTTAACTAAATTTTGTTTCGGCTTGAAAATTATTCAACTTTTTTTACATCTCTAAATTCTTACAAGAAAAATAGAATGACACTTTTGATTCAAATTTTAAAACATATTCTTGTGCATACCCATACTTATATTGATGAGGACTAATAGTTCTCATTCAGTATTTTTTCATGAAAAACAAACTATTTTTTTGAACTAAAGTTTTTTTAGACTTCAAAATTATTCAACTTTTTTCCGCTTTTTTTTACATCTCCCGATCATATCAGAAAAACAGAATGACACTTTTAATTTAAATTTTAAAACATATTCTTGTGCATACCCATACTCCTATTGATGAGGACTGATGGTTCTCATTCAATATTTTTTCATGGAAAACAAACTATTATTTTTTTGAACTAATTTTTTTTTCGACTTCGAAATTATTCAACTTTTTTTATTTTTTTTTAACATGGTATTTTTTCAACTTTTTTTTATATCTCTTAGAATGACATGAGACATACTTAAAACATAAAAAATTCACATTTAATTGGAATAAGCAAACACCCGCCCAGACATACTGGCAGAAAGAGTGAGAGAGACAAAAACACATACAAATACGTAGATTCAGACTCACAGACCGAGAAAGACATGCATTTGGAATATGCAAATACCCGCCCAGAAACACAGGCAGAAAGAGTGAGAGAGACAAAAACACATACAAATATGTAGATTTAGGCACACAAACCGAGATAGACATGCATTTGGAATAAGCAAACACCCGCCCAGACACACAGGCATAAAGAGTGAGAGAGACAAAAACGCATACAAATACGTAGATTCAGACACACAAAAAGAGGAAGACATGCATTTGGAATAATTAAACACCCGCCCAGAATCACCACCACCACGTATGAGATACAAAAAAACACATACAAATACGAATATTAAAAAGAATAATCCAAGAAAGACATACACTGGAATAAGAAAACACCAACCAAGACACACAGGCAAGAAGAGTGAGTGAGACAAAAACACAAAAAATACGTAGATTCAGACACACAAATCGAGAAAGACATGCATTTGGAATAAGCAAACACCCACCCAGACACACAGGCAAAAAGAGTGAGAGACACAAAAACACATACAACTACGTAGATTCAGACACACAAACTGAGAAAGACATGTATTGGAATAAGCAAACACCCACCCAGACACGCAGGCAAAAAGAGTAAGAGAGGCAAAAGCACATACAAATACGTAGATTCAGACACACAAATCGAGAAAGACATGCATTAGAATAAGCAAACACCCGCCCAGACACACAGGAAAAATACAGTGAGAGAGACAAAAACACATACAAATACGTAGATTCCGACACACAAACTGAAAAAGACATGCATTGGAATAAGCAAGCACCTGCCCAGACACACAGGCAGAAAGAATGAGAGAGACAAAAACACATAGGCTAATACGTAGATTCAGACACACAAACCGAGAAATACATGCATTGGAATAAGCAAACAGCCTCCCAGACACACAGGCAAAAAGAGTGAGAGAGACAAAAACACATACAAATACGTAGATTAAGACACACAAACCAGGAAAGACGTGCATTGGAATAAGCATACACACGCCCAGATACACAGGCAAAAAGAGTGAGAGAGACAAAAACGCTTACAAATACGTAGATTCAGACACACAAACAGAGGAAGACATACATTTGGAATAAGCTAACACCCGCCAAGACACACAGGCGCAAAGAGTGAGAGAGACAAAAACACATACAAATACGTAGATTCGGACATACATACCGAAAAAGAAATGTATTGGAATAAGCAAACACCCACCCAGACACGTGGCAAAAAGAGTGAGATAGACAAAAACACATACAAATACGTAGATTCAAACACACAAACAGAGAAAGACATGCATTGGAATAACCAAACACCCGCCCAGACACACAGGAAAAAAAGAGTGAGAGAGACAAAAACTCATATAAGTAGTAAGCTTGTATAAGATTCTAACCGTACATTCTAACCGTACAATCACGCCTATAAGAATATACTCAAAAGTGTAATAGATATGAAGCGTACAAGAAACTTGTTTTTTGTTGTTGATAAGAATTGGACAAGATTGTACCGTTTGACGTAGACATTTCTTAGGAGCCGATCAGAGACAGCGATGGTTGCTCAATATACGATAACTTGATTGGTGATTGGGATTTGAATAAAAGGAATGGTATTGACATTTGCAAAACAGGAGTAAGGGATTTGCGAATTGAACTGTATGAAGATGAAAAAAAAGAAAGAAAAATAAAAGGGTTAAACTGATTATCAGTTAAGGTAACCCCTCGGAGTTGTTAACTCAGGCAATTTGCTATAAATTTGGGACAACATCAATCTATAAAAATGGTTAATGATGATAGAATGACATTGTGAGTTGACCTAGTTTTACCTCTCCGATGTGTTCTGTTTAAAACACAAGTTGTGTTTGAACAGTGTTGTCAGTTTAAAATAGGGTCCAACGTTATAGTATGCTAAAAAGTCGATACTAAGAGAGATGTAGATGGCAAGAACATAATTTCAATAATGAAATTCAGAACAAAACTTAGAAATCCTTGCAAATCAAGTAGTAAGGTGTATGTGAGTACGAACCATCAAGAATCATAAGCACCAATAACCCTAACCAGCAGAAACATCAACCCCCAAAGGGCCCCTATCCCCCAACTCGAAGGATGCCCCCTCCCCATCCAACTTTTTGGCCCCCCTCCATTTTTTTTATTTTTTTTCTTTTTTTTGGCAATTGAAATCTTTTCTTATAACAAGTATCATTCATTACGATTGTAGCTTTAAAATGTGAAACTTAAGTCCATTTTTGGATCAGAAAATAAACTATTTCTGTAAAATCTGAGTTAATAAGGGTTTTTGACCTTAAACTCTAGTTTTTTGTAAGAAAATTATGGAAAATACAATTCTCTGGTTCAAATGTGAAACTTAAGTCCATTTTTGGATAAAAATTAAACTATTTCCGTAAAATCTGAGCTAATAAGAGTTTTTGACCGTAAACTCTAGTTTTTTGTAAGAAAATTATGGAAAATACAATTCTCTGGTTCAAATGTAAAACTTAAGTCCATTTATGGATGGAAAAATAAAATGATTTCCGTAAAATCTGAGCTAATAAGAAGTTTTGACCGTAAACTCTAGTTTTTTGTAAGAAAATTATGGAAAATACAATTCTCTGGTTCAAATGTGAAACTTAAGCCCATTTATGGATTGAAAAATAAAACTATTTACGTAAAATCTGAGCTAATTAGGATTTTTGACCGTAAACTATAGTGTTTTGTAAGAAAATTATGGAAAATACAATTCTCTGGTTCAAATGTGAAACTTAAGTCCATTTTTGGATCTAAAAAATAAACTGTTTCTGTAAAATCTGAGCTAGTGATGGTTTTTGACCGTAAACTCTAGTTTTTTGTAAGAAAATTATGGAAAATACAATTCTCTGGTTCAAATGTGAAACTTAAGTCCATTTATGGATGGAAAAATAAAATGATTTCCGTAAAATCTGAGCTAATAAGAAGTTTTGACCGTAAACTCTAGTTTTTTGTAAGAAAATTATGGAAAATACAATTCTCTGGTTCAAATGTGAAACTTAAGTCCATTTATGGATCGAAAAATAAAACTATTTCCATAAAATCTGAGCTAATTAGGGTTTTTGAACGTAAACTATAGTTTTTTGTCAGAAAACTATTGAAAATACAATTATCTGGTTCAAATGTGAAACTTAAGTCCTTTTTTGGATCGAAAAAATAAACTGTTTCGGTAAAATCTGAGCTAATAAGGGTTTTTGACCGTAAACTCTAGTTTTTGTAAGAAAATTATGGAAAATACAATTCTCTGGTTCAAATGTGAAACTTAAGCCCATTTATGGATCGAAAACTAAAACTATTTCCGTAAAATCTGAGCTAATTAGGGTTTTTGACCGTAAACTATAGTTTTTTGTAAGAAAATTATGGAAAATACAATTCTCTGGTTCAAATGTGAAACTTAAGTACATTGTCGGATCGAAAAAATAACCTGTTTCTGTAAAATCTGAGCTAATAAGGGTTTTTGACCGTATGTTGTGAAGTGTATTTTTATGGTATTTGGGTGTTTTAGTCGTAGATGCCTTTATTCTCCCTTTGTAGGGGAGATAAACTCTGGCCCTAAGGTAATTTAACTTTGGTAGTGTGCCTTAGACTATGACTGAACTAATGAGGCGTACCGACTGGGTATGTTCGAGGGGCTAAGAGTAGATCGTAGAGAGGCTGTCTAAAGTACAATACTTTTATTGATTTAACGTATAATATAATCGGATATATTATTTTTACTTGGACTGGCTGTCCCAAGTAGACCACAAGTCTCAGAAACTACAATAATATATAATAAGATACTTAGACACTTACAATGATAAGACAAACTTCCAAGGTATTTCTAAAAACAACGGACCAGAGGTCAGTCAAGCATAAAGTTAGTATCCGATGCCTCCTTCCGATAAAATGTATCTTTTATACATTTTCATCAACCACACCTTCCCACGTAATCTCTAGGAAGTGGTAATTTCTCAATTTCCCGTTAAACAGAACTTGGCAGGATATTTTCCTTATCTTAACAAAAAGTGGTATTTCAAAACTTCATATTTGCGTCTTATATATTTTTACTAAATTAATAATTAACTAAATTAGAAAGCTTTACCACAATACTTCCCATTTAAAGAAGAATTGTCCCAATTCTCAATATTTTACTTTTAAAACAACTTAATTTCGTTTACATCTATTATGCTGCCATCTTTGGGTCATTATGTGCATCTACCCTCAATGGGTTTCCCTAGGGTTATGTTTCTGGTCCAATATAGGCCATGTTCTTTTCTTTTGTCGAAAGATTTCATTTTGAAATTCATCCTTGTTTCTCATTTTCTCTGTCTCTAGGACTGACAATTACTCTTTTACCCTCTTCATATGCTTCTTCTGTTTTAACTTGACCCAAAGCGGCTTAAACATAATATTAGTTGTTTTGCTTGAGCTATATTTCAGTTTATATTTGAAAAGCTTATGAGTTATTCGAGTATCAATTTAATTCCCCTTTATAATTCAATATATGTGTATGATATGGTTAATATATTGTTTATTTTTCGTTTTATAAACACCTTGGGTAAATTATATATAACTTTATTGATTTTTAAATTTTTAAATATTTTTCCAGCAAAAAGTATTTTTACATATTTCAATAGCATAAGCAATTTGGGCTATGTAGCACAATATCTAGGCCTAAATTAAGTTCTAATTTTATCTCACTTTTGATGAACTTGTAGTAAAGTCTGTATTTCTGCTATAGTTTCCAAATATAAGTTGATCAAATATGGTTTGGTTTCTGATGGTATGAGATTATAGCATCAGGATATATTTGAAGAGGCTTCAAAATTTGTTACTTTCCAAAAATGTGTCAAAATATGATTGAAAGAAAAATGGATCCGAAAAGATGCTACGAAAAATTTGATTTTAAAAAAAATAGCTAGGGCTGTATCTAAAATAAATATTCACATTAGAATACATATAAAAGCATATAGTTTTACATATATATTAGAAAGAAACACTCAACTTTGTAAAGTTTGATTACTTTTATTTACTTTTCTCTCTTTTAATTACTCCAAAAATACTATCCCGCTTAAATCGAAACATTATGTTTCTTGCTGGATTATTCTTTCAAACTTAATACTAAACGGATTATTTCACAATAAAAATTATTAATACGTTGACTCGAGGTCAAACATTTACATATAACATTAAATTACTAGTTAAAACTTAAAGTTGATAAAAAATATAGTATACATATATATATATATATATATATATATATATATATATATATATATATATATATATATATATATATATATATATATATATATATATATATATATATATATATATATATATATATATATATATATATATATATATATATATATATATATATATATATATATATATATATATATATATATATATATATATATATATATATATATATATATATATATATATATATATATATATATATATATATATATATATATATATATATATATATATATTATATATATATATATATATATATATATATATATATATATATATATATATATATAATCAATTAACAAAGTAATAATTGGAATTATATCCAATGCTAATCTTTACCGTGTATTTTTTAATGCTTTAAGTTTTAAACAGTAGTTAAATATCCTATCTAGTTTTGCGAATTAAAAAAAAATACTTATGTAGCTATTACACAATGCTTATATATATATATATATATATATATATATATATATATATATATATATATATATATATATATATATATATATATATATATATATATATATATATATATATATATATATATATATATATATATATATATATATAAGCATTGTGTAATAGCTTACATAAGTATTTTTTTTTAATTCGCAAAACTAGATAGGATATTTAACTACTGTTTAAAACTTAAAGCATTAAAAAATACACGGTAAAGATTAGCATTGGATATAATTCCAATTATTATTTTGTTAATTGCTTATGAAGTATTAATGTAGGATACTTCTTGAATGATATAAACATAAAAAAACACAAATACTCAACATTTAATTCACTATATTTACATGGATTGTTTAGGATATATATATGTATATATATATATTAACAAAAGTTATGTTGATACATAACTTAATAGTTAAAAACAAATAATAATTATTTACTTTAATAATTTATTTAATCACTGCAATATTTATTCTTTTTACAACTTTTAAATAAGTCCTTCAATACTTTTATATTATAATTCCTAAATGTAATTAAAATACTTACAAAACAAAAGCAACTCCAACAAATAGATTTATGCACTATAATTTATAACTGTGATTAGCCTCTAAATAAGGGCTTGCCAATAGTTCATATAACATAACTTTTCTATTTACATTTCTATAAATTTTTTTTTAATACAATTCTCTTCTTATAAAAGGTCTTCGAAATGTATTTATAACATTAGATATTTTCTCAATTACATTTGTTAAAATTATACAACTTTACACATATACGACTATATTCATTTTGTTTTAAAACTTTGGTTCTATTTCGAACCCACTTGTGTCATTAACTGTCATTAGCTCATATACCTATTTGTTTATACATACTTTTAATCTTTTTAAATTCTTTTCGAATTTCTAGGTACTTGGGACAGTTTTATAACGTTTTTGTCTGTAATCTCTCTTTTTTTCAGCTTTAATGTCTTTTTGGGTTAAGGCTTCATTCACAGTTTGGATCTGATAAGTAAAAGAAAATTTTGCTGTCCACCTGATACCTCTAATGCCATTATCAAATGACTTTGCCTGTGCTCTGAATGTTTGCTTACCATGACTACCCTCTGATAGCTCATTATAACGCTTTCAATTACTATTGTCATAGCTACAGCTGAAAATTCAATTATGAGCTTGCACACAATCTAAGTGTTTGTTTATTATTGCCACACTTTTTGATTTGTTGCCAAAATTTTTGCTTTGGATATTCTTTTATCAGAAATGTGGCCCTTCTGCAGAAAAAAAAATACCTGGCCTTCATGGTACACAGTAATTTATAGGTTTTTAAGGCTATTATGTGCCTTACTCTTAATTTTCTATGCCATGCTAGTACAATTTTCCATTTTAGTACAATTAATGTTACTTTTTTTTTACTTATTTCGTACAATTTTCATACTATTTTCGTTCGGCAAGTTCAATAAGTGCGTCTAAAAGAGTTTAACTGACTTCATTCAGTTTATTTTCCTTTTAGTTTCGTCTGGCTATATTTTCAACTTGAACCCTTTTCTTTTTTTGATTCGTTATTTCAATGGAGCTTAAGGGTTTTTTCAAGTCTTTTCCCGCTTTTTCAGTAAAATATGTCTTTCCTAAGCCTATATTTATGTTTCGCGTATTTTTCAAAAACCGTTAACAAGTTTTTATGCTAATTGCCCTTCTATGGTCAAATTCATTATCTCCATATTTACAAGAGGCGGGGGGGGGGGTTCTAATTTTTGCAACCTTTATTTTTTTTCAGCTGATTTTAGAACATTTTTAATTAAGCTTTGCCCCGCATTTGCTAGTTCTCATTTATTCATAAAAATGTACGTTTTTACGATATCCTGATTCCTACAAAATTGTGTGGTTTTCATCGCAGACACATATTCCTTGTCTGTGGTATTTTACCAAAAATTAGTGCCTATATCGTGCCAAAATTTGTTTAGAGATAGTGGTTATGTATTGTGGTTTCCCTATAATCTTTTATATTATTCGCGTCTGGTATTATCCTCAGTTTAATTTGCGCCTTAGTTTTATACAGTCATTGAGTGTAATTTGTCCCTTTCGTGATATTTGACTATTTTGACTATTACCCTGTTCTACAAGTTTATGGGTTTAGTGCCCTGGAAGCGCGACTACGTCCCATTTATTTATTTTTTTCTAGGACGTAGGACCCTTCCAGAACATTCAGCTCAAATCTCCTCCCAAGTTTCACTTTTATTCCTGATATACATTTGGTTAGCTTGGTGGATCCCCCCCAATGACAAGACGCTTAGCAGTTTCATTTTTAAATGCCAATGGTCTTGTCATTGGTTTCTTTCACCTGCAATGTCCTCGCCCTGGTTATTTCCGTTAATGGTGTATTGTGAATTTATTTAATATGTGAAATTAATTATACCGGAGAAAATTTTGTTTTACACTGCGCTATACTTTTTTAAATTTTGACCCATTTTATCTACGGCTTCTTGTTTATATATATCGTCCTTATTGGTAAGTGTTTAATTTATTACATCTTCTACTATTTATAACAAGATTACAGCTAGCTTATACATGTCCAGATTCATGTAAACCCTCGCTGCCTTTCCAATTATAATTATTTTTAAATTTCTTCAAAACAAATTTTTTTTAATTAGTCAAAGGTCAGTAGATGCTTCACATTTACTTAACAACGAGAGACCAGCAGTAATTAAGCTCACTCCAAATTTTGTAGCTTCCAATGACCCTATTTCAGTAGACTAACCTCATTCGTTTTTTTTTTTATTATCCCCCCAAAATATATTTTTTCCAATATATATTTCAAAAGAATCGCCTTTTAATGCTGATTCTAAACATGTATAATTTAATTAGTTTCACAACACCTATTTATAAGTTACGTGGCCTTACTTATTTTCTTTTATTGAAGGTTACTCTTTTTGACAAGTCTTGTCAGTAGGCTACACCATTCGCGAAATTTCATCTTGTCTCGGAAACAAAATTTTTGCAGGAACCTATGATGTCACTTCAGATCGGAGCTAATAATTTAGCGTTAGAACGTGACGGTAATAATTTTTACTGGCGATATATATTTGAAGGAAAACTTGGTGTTATTTATATACCAATTAAAAAAGAAAATATAGATATTTCTTTAGAGGCTTATTACTCGTTTTATTTTTATTTATTATTATTTTTTTCCGTTACGATCGTTTTATTCAAATATTAATCTGCTGGGGGCTACGCTTGTTCTGCCTTTCTCCGTTTCCTGGTCCGAGTTTTGGACCCCAAATTTTTGGTTTTCTTCTTTATAATATTTGCAAGTTTTTCCGTGGTCTCTATAGTGCGGTTTACAAGGCTCTGAATTCGAGTGCTGTTTTGTTGCCTCGTCAAATATCTTTAATATTTGTTTTTCTTGAAGTTTGGCCTTTTTCATAAGTGTTTTAGCTATTTGTGCTGCTGATAAAGGAACTTCTTGCTGCCCCTTTGGTTTCTTTACTGTTCTCCATAATTTTTCTCTTAAAAAGGGTTTTCTTGACGATGGCCCAGGTTTAGTTATATCGGTTTTTGTAGAAGAATTTTCAGTGTCACATTCTGTTAGCTCGCGTCTGGTAGATGGCGTTTGTTCCAAAAGGCATTTTTGCGTTAAGACTCTAGGTGAGTCTAATGTATGAAAATCAGATAGTTCATTGGTTCCTTCCAGTTTTTCTTCTACAAAAATGTGAAACTTCAAATGTGAAACTTAAACACGGTTCTCGACCCAGAGGTCGCCCTCCGAAGAGATGGAAAGAAAACTTTTCACCTTACAACCTGCCACAACTCTGCCGCCTGGCCGACAACAGAAGTACCTACAGGAGGCACATCAATGAACTGGTTAAAGAAGAGGCCCCAAAACGACCTCCAAGGACGGATGGGACATAAGTCAAGTAAGTCAAGTGAAGTTTACGCTTAATTCTGGACTTTTTAGAGATTTTATTTCCGAATTTGAAATATTTTCCACTGATCCAAGTTCTATCTGGTTCAGTTTTATTTTATTATTACTTAGATTTGATAGTTTTAAGTATGTTATACCATTTTCAATTTTTATAACTTGATTGTCCACGAAAATCATTGGGTATTCTTTTATGGTGTATCCTCCTATCATGGCATTCAGTGTTTTAACATTTCCTTCTTTTGTATTTAATGTCGCTAGAACTTTAGCGGTCGTTTACCCTTCTTTGGTGATTTTTCTGCTTATTTTTAGGTTATTATTCGAATCGTCACTTTCGTTATCTGTTGTTACGAAATTCTACCAATTATTTTCATTTGCCTGGTTTATGGCTATTGTATCAGATATGGGTCCCCATACGATCCAATATTTTCTGATGGTATCTGCTCCTAGAATACAAGGAAATGGTAGCTGCTTGCATATTATTACTGTTACTGTTATTTCTTTATCCCCTGCACTAAATTTCAGTGGAAATTCTCCCAAAATTGTCAGCTTGTGCCCTGTCACTGATGTCAGGGTATTCTGGCATCTGGTTACGCGATTTTTGACACTAGGAGGAAACCTCTTAAAAACTTCGTCTCGAATTAATGATTTAGATGCACCTGTATCTAGTAAACATGGTAAATTTTGAAAACACTCAATTTTAAAACAACGCAGAATCGGTAGACTGTTATTATTTGCATTTGTATCACAACATTCTAAACTATATAGGGGTCTCTGTAAGGAAACAGCTCTGTCGACCCTTGAAGGCTGGTTTCTCCGTTTAAATGCCCACTGTTTTGCCAAAAGTTTCTGGGATTATCCCAGTTTTCTTCAGCGCTGCTACTTTGACCCTGGGTATTGTTAACCGTTTGCCTCCTAGGCCTAAATTCAGGAATATTATTAGGTGTTTGCCAAGTATTATTTGTTCCCTGCCTTCCTAAATTTTTGTCCCCCTGTGTTCTGAACTGGTGTTTTGTCTTGTACGTCTGGCATTACATGGGTATTTTATGCCAGAAATCAGCTGCATAGTGATTTGGTTTGCCACAATTATAGCAATTGAATCTTTTCCTATATTGCTTGGTAAATTGCCCTTCCTCGTGGGGTCTATATCTATTTCTATATATTCTTGACCTGCCACCATTTGCTCTATAATTTTACTCAGGAGGAGGTGGGTGTCCATAATACTTTGTATTCCGAGACACTAAGGATCTAATTCCTTGGGTTTGGTCATCAAATGGGGAGGGGTCAGTTCATGGTGGGAAGGATTGGCCTTCCTCGTGCCTTTTTGGTTCACGATTCGGCTCCTCAAAGTTCATCCTCTTCTGTCCCCTTTCATATTTTTTACTTTCTTGGGCTCCTGTGTTATTTATTGACATCTGATCAAACCTTTTCATAGCCTCTTCAATTTTTTACCTCTGTTTCGACTAGTATTATAGTCTGCTCTAAATTTTCAGGTTTCCGCGATAATATTAGTCTTAATAACTTTTATAGAAATCCTTGGGTAAAAGTATGTAGTTGTACTTTCTGTAATGTCTCGTCATTTACGCCTTTCTCTAATTGTAAACACACGGATCTACAAATTTTGTCGGCATATTCCCTGATACTAGTTGAGGTATTGAATGTGACTGCCTCTGTTCTTAACCTCTCGGAAATGCTTGTCTCTATGAATCTTGTTTTAAAAGATTCAATTAGAGTACTGATGTTCTTGGGCTCTTTTTCCTTAATTGCCACAAAGTGTTTAAGGGCGCTTCCCTTTAATCTGGCTGCAACGCATTGCTCTTTGACCTTATCCTCAAACGATTCATTTAGTTCGTCGAAAATTTTTAATTTTTCGATTAACTCATCCACATCTGAATTTTCCGCGTATTCTGGTATAATTTTTGCAGTTTCAAGTACTGTTTATAGGGAAGTCATTTTTTCCTCTGGTAAAGCCATTTTTATTTCAATCTACTATTTTTATCTAGCCTTCTCGACCCATTTTTTCAGCTGCCCCCGGTTGTTGTGAAGTTGTTGTGACGTGTATTTTATGGTATTTGGGTATTTTAGTCGTAAATGCCTTTATTCTCCCTTTATAGGGGAGATAAACTCTGGCCCTAAGGTAATTAACTTTGGTAGCGTGCCTTAGGCTATGACCGAACTAATGAGGCGTAACGACTGGGTATGTTCGAGGGGCTAAAGGTAGATCGCAGAGAGATTGTCTAAAATACAATACTTTTATTCATTTAACATATAATATAATCGGAAATATTCTTTCAACTGGGACTGGCTGTCCCAAGTAGACCACAAGTCTCAGAAACTACAATAATATATAATAAGATACTTAGACACTTAAAATGATAAGATAAAATTCCATGATATTTCTAAAAACAACGGACCAGAGGTATGTCCAGCATAAAGTTAGTATCCGATCCCTCCTTCCGATAAAATGTATCTTTTATACATTTTTATCAACCACACCTTCCCACGTAATCGCTAGGAAGTGGTAATTTCTCAATTTACCGTTAAACAGAACTTGGCAGGATATGTTCCTTATCTTAACAAAAAGTGGTACTTCAAAACTTCATATTTGCGTCTTATATACTTTTACTAAATTAATAATTAACTAAATTAGAAAGCTTTACCACGCGTAAACTCTAGTTTTTTGTAAGAAAATTATGGAATATACAATTCTCTGGTTCAAATGTGAAACTTAAGTCCTTTTTTGGATCGAAAAATAAAACTATTTCTGTAAAATCTAAGTTAATCAGGGTTTTTGACCGTAAACTCTAGTTTTTTGTAAGAAAATTATGGAAAATACAATTCTCTGGTTAAAATGTGAAACTTGAGTCCATTTTTAGATTAAAAAATAAAACTATCTATGTAAAAATCTGATATATTGAGGGTTTTTGATCGTAAACACTATTTTGTTGTAAAGAAATTATGGAAAATACAATTCTCTGGTTGAAATGTGAAATTTAAGTCCATTTTTGGATCGAAAAAATAAACTATTTATTCTGAGCTAATAAGGGTTTTTGACCGTAAACTCTAGTTTTTTGTAAGAAAATTATGGAAAATACAATTCTCTGGTTCAAATGTGAAACTTAAGTCCATTTATGGATCGAAAAATAAAACTATTTCCGTAAAATCTGAGCTAATTAGGGTTTTGACCTTAAACTCTAGTTTTTTATAAGAAAACTATGGAAAATACGATTCTCTGGTTCAGGTGTGAAACTTAAGTCTATTTTTCAATTAAAAAATAAAACTATATCCGTAGATTCTGAACTAATAATTCAATATTTTTTTCATAAAACCAAACTATTTTTTTTTTAAACTTCGAAATTTTTCAACTTTATTTATTTTTTTTATTTTTGTACGTATCTTAAAATTTCAAAATATGCTTACGGTTCTAACAATTGTGTTCTATGATTGGTCAGAGACACGATGTGGCTTTCCCACCGGTATTCTATGACCGGTTATCGTCACTGCCTAGTCAACTGCATGTATTAAATCAGTATTTATTACGCAGTGGAACGATAAACACATAAGTCATATCTTTAAAAAAAAAGTGAAGATGGAACATTTTAATAGAGTGTGTTCACATAACAAGGTTATTGTAGCATTGAATGCCGACCAGGAGAAGTATTTAAACTATGAAACAAGTACAAGTGGTAGCACTTTTTTTGTAAAAGTGGTAGCAGATTTTTCATTGGTCTCCGGCGCGCCGGAGACCAATGAAAAATCTCAAAAATTCCTCTGGTCTTGATTTCACCTCTTAACTTAAACTGCCCGGCCCCGCGCCGGAGGAGGGCATTAAATAGTGGAATTTATGAAGAAATTGCTCTGCCTTGGAGACATTGAAAATTGTTTGTGATAAAAAAGAGAGAAAAAAAGAATTATCCGGTTATCGACACTAGCCAGCATATTGCATGTATTAAATCAGAAGATGTTTTCCGTGAAACTATTGCAGTTTCTATAAGAATGGATGGATTTTTATCCAACATCAAAATCAAATAGTCAACTTTTTTCTATGTGTGCGAGAAAAGGATGTTGATATAGAATTTAGTCACTCTTGTACTTAGATTTTGTGAAATTGCTGTATTGTTTGTCTAGGAAGCAACTTCAATCGATAATGAATGTTAATAGAGAGTTTCTTCAATTTTTTTTCATAGTTTTCTATAATAAAATTTTTGTATTGTGTATCCAAGATATGAATTCAAGAAGGAGTTTGTTACTTAATTACTTACTTACCTACTTCCTACTTACTTGCAATTTTTTCATAATGACATAATGAGATATCCAATAACGGATGTTGATAAAGAATTTATTCATTCTGATACCTTCATTTTTTCAATGTTACCCCATGTATCTGACAATGGATGTATGCGAATTCCTTTTCTCACACCTCCGATGTTTTAATAGACATTCTAAACTTTTGATATGCTAGCTTACTCTAAAAATAATGAACACATAACAATGTAATGCATAATATATTTTTAATGAAATAATGCTATGTAGAATATTAATGCAAAATTATATTATGATGCATAGTCATACACACGTTCACTCTTAAACATCCAGAAACGATGGTCCCATGATATAGAATAGTTTTTACCATGTCTTATGCATTTATCACGATCAAGTATGTTCTTAGGTATCCAGTGCGCGAAGAACCTGACCTCGTCTTCAAGACGGTGATAAACCCCTTCAAATTTAGGACACTTAAATTCTTCTAGATTGAAAAGAGGAATCCTAGGGTCACACTTTTGAATTAAAACTTTATCTGTAGGTACATTAGCCTTTACATAGAGTGCTTCAACCCCGAAAAAGCTGCAAATTTCACTGACTTCCTCGTGGACATTTCTCAGTTCCTGACCACTATTATTAAGTGGTATAATCACTCTATCGTAGAATCCCAGTCTGTTTATACGATATAATGCAGTACTCCATAAGTTTTTATCATACTCAAACATGTTATAGTTCACTATCCAATGAAAAAAGTCAATTTCTTCGAGTTCCATTGACAATAATAAAAATGCATATTCAAATATAACACCACAAGATGATTTTTTCAAACCGACAAATTTTGTGTCATATAGTCCTATCGTCTTGGTAGCTATTAATGTAGTTGTTAAGAAGAGAAATACATCATCAAACTTTTATACCTTCGCTCAAGGTTGAATGGAGTTATGGCTAGGAGAATGAATCCTAAAACCATTTGAATTCATTGTGGGGAGGAGTCATAAAACGCTTAGCATTCATTGCAGAGAGGAGTCATAGAACTCTCGGTATCTATTGCATGCAAATGAAGTCGCGAAATTATAAATTTTTTTTTAATTTCTGTATTGTGTATCCAAGAGGTGAATTCAAGAAAGATATTTTGCCATTTTAAGATACGTACAAAATAAAAAAGATAAAAAATAAATAAAGTTGAATAATTTCAAAGTTTAAAAAAAATAGTTCGTTTTATGAAAAAAAAGTATTGAATTAGAACCATCAGTCCTCATAATCATTATGAGTATCCAAAACTGGACTTAAGTTTCACATTTGAACTAGAGAATTGTATTTTCCTTAATTTTCTTACAAGAAACTAGAGTTTACGGTCAAAAACCCTTATTAGCTCAGATTTTACGGAAATAGCTTAATTTTTCAATCCAAAAGTATACTTAAGTTTCACATTTGAACCAGAGAATTGTATTTTCAATAATTTTCTTACAAAAAACTAGAGTTTACGGTCAAAAACCCTTATTACCTCAGATTTTACAGAAATAGTGTGTCTGACAATAGATGTACGCAAATTCTTTTTCTTACATCTCCGATGTTTTATTAGACATTCTAAACGCTTGATATGCTAGCTTTCCCTAAAAAATAATGAACACATAACTATGTAATATTTTTAATGAAATAATACTATGTAGAATATTAATACAAAAATATATTATGATACATTATTAATATCAATGATTAACTTTGGACATTTTGAATCTGTTGCATAAAATAGTTCACCATGTTCTCTCTAGCAGAGTATGCCTTTCTTTTATTAGCCTTCCGCTGAATGCTAATACCCGAACGCTGATGATTGGATGTATCCGTAGGTAATGTGTTACCTGCACTAGTAGCAAGGAGTTGTCGTCTATGATCAACAATTATTTTTATGTTAGCATTCTGTTTGAGTGCAATCATCTCTGGAGATCTCAATCTCGCATAACCACCATCATAAGAGTTGAATTTTTTCGGTATTCCAAAGAAATTTAATTCCTTCCTATCATGACAATGCATGCATATATTTCCAATAGTGCTACCACTTGTACTTGTTTCATAGTTCAAATACTTCTCCTTGTCGGCATTCAATGCTACAATAACCTTGTTATGTGAACACACTCTATTAAAATTTTCCATCTTCACTTTTTTTTAAAGATATGACTTATGTGTTTATCGTTCCACTGCGTAAAAAATAAGGATTTAATACATGCAATAGACTAGGTAGTGACGATAACCGGTCACAGAATACCAGTGGGAAAGCCACATCGTGTCTCTGACCAATCATAGAGCATAATTGTTACAACCGTAAGCATATTTTGAAATTTTAAGATACGTACAAAAAGAAAAAAAAATAAATAAAGTTGAAAAATTTCGAAGTTTAAAAAAAACAGTTTGTTTTTATGAAAAAAATATTGAATTATTAGTTCAGAATTTACGGATATAGTTTTATTTTTTAATCGAAAAATAGACTTAAGTTTCACTCCCGAACCAGAGAATTGTATTTTCCATAATTTTCTTACAAAAAAATAGAGTTTAAGGTCAAAACCCTTATTTGCTCAGATTTTACAAAAATAGTTTTTTTTTCGGTACATAACTGGACCGAAGGTTCAAATTCTAACCAGAAAATTGTACTTTTTATTATTTTCTTATAAAAAACTAGAGTTAACGGTCAAAACCACTATTAGCTCAGATTTTACGGAACTAGTTTTAATTTTTCGTTCCATAAATGGACTTAAGTTTCACATTTGAATCAGAGAATTGTATTTTGCACGATTTTCTTACAAAAAACTAGAGTTTACGGTCAAAACCCTTATTAGCTCAGATTTTACGGAAATAATTTTATTTTTCGATCCATAAATGGACTTAAGTTTCACATTTGAACCAGAGAATTGTATTTTCCATAATTTTCTTACAAAAAACTAGAGTTTACGTTCAAAAACCCTTATTAGCTCAGATTTTACGGAAATAGTTTATTTTTTCGATCCCAAAATGGACTAAAGTTTCACATTTGAACCAGAGAATTGTATTTTCCATAGTTTTTTCACAAAAAATTAAAGTTTACGGTCAAAAACCCTAATAAGCTCAGATTTTACGGAAATAGTTTTATTTTTCGATCCATAAATGGACTCAAGTTTCACATTTGAATCAGAGAATTGTATTTTCCTTAATTTCCTTACAAAAAATTAGATTTTACGGTAAAAACCCTTATTAGCTCAGATTTTACGGAAATAGTTTTTTTTCGATCCAAAAAATGACTTAAGCTTCAAATTTGTACCAGAGAATTGAATTTCCATAATTTTCTTACAAAAAACTAGAGTTTACGGTCAAAAACCCTTATTAACTCAGATTTTAAAGAAATTGTTTTATTTTTCGATCCAAAAAGGGACTAAAGTTTCACATTTGAACCAAACAATTATATTTTCCATAATTTTCTTACAAAAAACTAGAGTTTACGTGTGGTAAAGCTTTCTAATTTAGTTAATTATTAATTTAGTAAGAACATATAAGACGCAAATATGAAGTTTTGAAGTACCACTTTTTGTTAAGATAAGGAAAATATCCTGCCAAGTTCTGTTTAACGGGACATTGAGAAATTACCACTTCCTAGCGATTACGTGGGAAGGTGTGGTTGATAAAAATGTATAAAAGATACATTTTATCGGAAGGAGGGATCGGATACTAACTTTATGTCGGACTGACCTCTGGTCCGTTGTTTTTATAAATACCTTGGAATTTTGTCTTATCATTGTAAGTGTCTAAGTATCTTATTATATATTATTGTGGTTTCTGAGACTTGTGGTCTACTTGGGACAGCCAGTCCCAGTAGACATAATTTATCCGATTCTATTATACGTTAAATGAATAAAAGTATTATATTTCAGACAACCTTACTACTATCTACCTTTAGTCTCTCGAACATACCCAGTCGGTACACCTCATTAGTTTGGTCATAGCCTATGGCACGCTACCAAAGTTTAATTACCTTAGGGCCAGAGTTTATCTCCCTTATAAAGGGAGAATAAAGGCATTTACGACTAAAACACCCAAATACTATACAATACACGTTACAACAACTTCACAACAACTGGTGGCAGCGGAAAAAATGGTTTGAGAATGCTAGATAAAAATAGTAGATTGAAATAAAAATGGCTTTACCGGAGGAAGAAATGACTTCCCTATCAACAGTACTTGAAATTAAAAAAATTATACCAGAATACGCGGGAAATTTAGATGTAGATGAGTTTATCGAAAAATTAAAGATTGTTGAATATGGAACTAAATTATTTTATGAAAACATCAAAGAACAATGCGCGGCAGCAAGATTAAAGTGAAGTACCCTTAAAAATTTTGAGAAAATTAAGGGAAAAGTATCAAAAGATATTCGCCCTCTAATTGAATCATATAAAACAAGATTCAAAGAAACAAGAATCTCCGAGAGGCTAAGAGCAGAGGTAGTGACATTCAATACCTCAGCTAGTATCAGGGAATATGCCGACAAAATTTGTAGATCCGTGTGTTTACAATAAAAGAAAGGAGGAAATGACGAGACAGTATAAAAAGTACAACTACATACTTTCACCCAAGGGTTACCAAAAAAGTTATTAAGACTAATATTATCGCGGAAACCTGAAAATTTAGAGCAGGCTATAATACTAGTCGAAACAGAAGTAAAAATTGACGAGGCTATGAAAAGGTTTGATCAGATGTCAATAAATAACACAAGATCCCAAGAAAGTGAAAAATATGAAAGGGGACACAAGAGGATGAACTTTCTTTTAATTGTAGAGCAAATGGTGGTAGGTCAAGAAAATATAGAAATAGATATAGACCCCACGAGGAAGGGCAAATTACCAAGCAATATAGGAAAAGATTCAATTGCTATAATTGTGGGAAACCAAATCACTATGCGGCAAATTGCTGGCAAAAAATACCCAAAGAAGGCCAGACGTACAAGACAAAACACCAGTTCTGAACGCAGGGGGGCAGAAATTGTGGGCATTTAAACGAAGAAACCAGCCTGTAAGGGTCGACAGACCCTTACAGTGGGCATTTAGACCCAACCATTTAAATGTAAATATTAACCTGTAAGGGTCGATAGAACTTTGTTCTTACAAAGACCCCTACATAGTGGAGAGTGTTGTGATACAAAATCGGGAAACATCAGTCTATCAGTTCCACATTGTTTCAAAATTGATTGTTTTCAAAATTACATTGTTTATTAGAAACAGGCACATCTAAATCATTAATTCGAGGGGAAGTTTTTAAGAGGTTTCCTTCCAGTGTCAAAAATCGCGTAACCAAATGCCAGAATACCCTGACATCAGTGACAGGGCACAAGCTGACAATTTTGGGAGAATGTCCACTGAAATTTAGTGCAGGGGATAAAGAAATAACAGTAACAGTAATAATATGCAAGCAGCTACCATTTTCTTGTATTCTAGGAGTATATGCCATCAGAAAATATTGGATTGTATGGGAACCCATATCCGATACAATAACCATAAACCAGGCAAATGAAAATAATAGGCAAATTTGTGTAACAACAGATAACGTAACGAAAGTGAAGATTCGAATTATAACCTAAAAATAAGCAGAAAAATCACCATAGAAGGGGGAACGACAACTCAAGTTCTAGCGACATTAAATACAAAAGAAGGAAAGGTTAAAACAATGGATGCCATGATAGGACGGTACACCATAAAAGAATACCCAATGATTTTTGTGGAAAATCAAGTTATAAAAATTGAAAATGGTATAACATACTTAAAACTATTAAATCTAAGTAATAATAAAATAAAACTGAACCAGGTAGAACTTGGATCAGTAGAAAAGATTTCAAATTCGGAAATAAAATCTATAAACAGTCCAGAATTAAGCGTAAACTTCACTAGCCACAAAACATGTATCCTCATTAAAACCGCAACCGCAAGAAAAGCATGGAATGTCGAAAACGGTTTTTTTGCAGCAATTTGATTTAAAACATTTACCGGAAAACGTAAAAACTAGGGTGGAAAATATTCTTTGGGATTTCAAATGGACTTTCGCAAAACACAAAGCGGATTACGGATTAACTCACTTAATCACGCACAAGATATCAACAGAGGACCCTCCAATCAAAAAGTCACCGTATAAAACACCTTATCATTTAAAGCCATGGCTAGAAAGCCAAATAAAAGAAATGGAAGATCAGGGAATAATTAAAGAAGGTGTTAGCGATTGGTGTTTTCCACTAGTAATAGTCAGGAAAAAAGATAACACCTGGAGATTATGCATAGACTTTATATCACTAAATGCCGTCACGGTTAAGGACGTGATGAAGTTACCAAGAATTGATACGATTTTAGATTCGTTAGGGGGTTCAAAATATGACACTAGTTTTGACTTAATAGCAGGATATTGGCAAATTGCTTTAGATGCAGAAACAAAGCATAAGGCTACAGTAATCTTAGACGATGGAACAACGTTCACATTTGAAAGTATGCCTTTTGGCTTATCATTTAGTCCAAATTGTTTTAGTTGACTAATGAATTTGGTGTTGAAATATAACGAACCAGGAAGAAATAAAGATACCTTGGCTTATTTAGATGATGTAATTTTGTTTAATGAAAACCTGAAAGACCACTTGGTCGGACTTAGAAAAATACTGGAGAAGTTTGAAAAAGCAGGCATAAAATTAAAACCAGAAAATTTAAAAATAGTAGTACCAAAATCAGTTTTTCTTTGACACCTGATAAACCAAGGTACTATTTCACCAAATCCGGAAAAATTTACAGTCATAGAAAATTTACAGCCTCCTAAAGATAAAAAAAGCTGCAGATCAGTTTGTGGTTTGTTAAGCTATTTCAGACGATATATTAAAAATTATGCCACAATAGCACAACCTTTGACAAACATTTTGAAAAAATCAGGCAAATTTGAATGTCCAGCGGACGCAAAACAAGCGCTAAATGAAATAAAAAGGCAATTATTACTGGCACCAATACTAAAACTACCAGATTTGTCAAAAGACTTCTGTTTGAAACCAGATGCTTCGGGGTACGGTATCGGGGCCATATTAATAAACATAAATTCTGAAGGAGTAGAATCAAAAGTCCAATACGCGAGCAGGTCACTGTCGGAGGCAGAAAAAAAATACTCGAAAGTTGAAAGGGAGTGTTTGGCAGTTGTAGTTTTTACAGAATATTTTCGACAATTTTTAATTGGAAAAAAATTTATTTTACGTGTAGACCAAAAATCATTATTTTGGCTACATACGATGCAAAATACTTCAGCCCGGCTGACACGGTGGATAATACGTCTGCAAGCATATTCATATACCCCAATATATATAAAGGGCCGTACAAACACTTTACCAGACTATTTATCACGAGATCCAGATACGGAAGGAAATTTGATAACAGCCATCCAGAACGAACTGGAAGAGCTAAAAATACTGTCTAATGAAAATGTTTCGAATCATCAAGATAAAGACAATTTTTGTTTAGCGATGAAATCCTTTTTATCACAAGGAACGGAACTGCCAGAGCACTTTAAACATTTTTTAAAGGACTTAGATAATTTTGATGCGGACGAAAGTAAAAATCTTCTAGTAAGATATCATAGACCATCGCAAGAATATAGAAAAAATGACTTAAAAAATTATTCCAGTACTTCCAAAATCTCAGGAAGGAGAAGTTTTACAGATGGCATATGCAACGATTGGCTGTCACATGGGAGAAGCAAAAACTATGGGGAGGCTGAAAGGAAAATTTTAATTTTCCAAAAATGTACTCAAAGGTAAAAGCTTTTATACAAAGCTGCCAAGAGTGCACCAAACAAAAATCGCCACCAGGGACCCCTAGGGCTGAATTAGTTCAATACCCCACCCCTCGAGGGGTAGGAGAATTAACGTGAATAGACATTTGGGGAACCAGAGGAAGTTTACCAGTTTCCAGGAAAGGAAACAGGTGCGTACTAACCATAGTCGACCATTTTAATTCATATTTATACGCTTTTCCAATTAAAGATGAAAAGACAAAAACCATTGCGAAAGTTTTGGTCAATCGCCTATTTCTGGAACACGGGATTCTCCCTAGAGTTTTACTTAGCGACAATGGGCCATGTTTTAGAGCCAAATCATTAGACGAAATTACAGAATATCTGGATGTTAAACGATGGTTTACCTCGTCTTACATGGCTGCAGCTAATGGGAAGGTTGAACGTAAGCATACGGAATTAGCTTACATGCTGGGAATACATGCAATAGAGGAAAATGAAAATTGGGACGAACATTTACCATTTGTAGTCTTTGCAATAAATACAGCTTTTTCACGTTCCTTAAAAGAAACGCCATTTTTCTTGCAACATCTAAGAGATCCCCGAATTTGTTTAGATGAAATACAGAATGATATTATATTTTACAACCTAGACCAATATAAGCAAGAGATGGTGATGCGAATAAAAAAAGCTATGGAACAAGTTATAGACAACCTAGAAGAAGCGAAAACAGAACAAAAAGAAAAATATGACCGAACAAGCAACAATAAAACGAATTACTGTTTAGGAGATTTGGTGTATGTTTACAAAACGAATCTGGAAGGAACAAAAAGGTTAAAATCGAAATGGGACGGACCCTACAGGATTATAAAAATTCTACCAAATAACTTAACATATGTTCTAAAGCATCCGTATAAGGAAAAGGAAGAAGTAGTACACCATAATAGAATGAAAAAGGGATATTTTTCAAAACAGTGGAAAACAGAACCTATACTTTCAGAAGAAGAAGTAGGGGACACGATTTCACCAGTATATATAAGAAGACCATATGAATTTTATGACCTTTTTAATGACCACAAAAGTTGGGAGGAATGGAAGGAGTATTTAGCCCAGTCTTGGCTACAAACTCTCCACCGCAAGCAAGAGAAAAAGGAAAATATTCGATGCTTCTCGGAAACTAGCAATGAAGAAAGTCAAACACAACATAAGGGTTTAAAATGTGATAAACCAAGGATAAAACTCACAAAGGAAGAAAAATTGGAAGGAACCAATGAATTATCTGATTTTCATACATTAGACTCATCTACAGTCTTAACGCAAAAATGGCTTTTGGAACAAACGCCATCTACCAGACGCGAGCTAACAGAATGTGACACTGAAAATTCTTCTACAAAAACCGATATAACTAAACCTGGGCCATCGTCAAGAAAACCCTTCTTAAGAGAAAAATTATGGAGAACAGTAAAGAAACCAAAGGGGCAGCAAGAAGTTCCTTTGTCAGCAGCACAAGTAGCTAAAACACTTATGAAAAAGGCCAAACATCAAGAAAAACAAATATTAAAGATATTTGACGAGGCAACAAAACAGCACTCGGACTCAGAGCCTTGTAAACCACACTATAGAGACCACGAAAAAACTTGTAAATATTACAAAGAAGAAAAGCAAAAATTTGGGGTCCAAAACTCGGACCAGGAAACGGAGAAAGGCAGAACAAGTGTAGCCCCCAGCAGATTAGTATTTGAATAAAACGATACTACCGAAAAAAAAATAATAAATAAAAATAAAACGAGTAATAAGCCTCTAAAGAAATATCTATATTTTCTTTTTTAATCGGTATATAAATAACATCAAGTTTGCCTTCAAATATATATCGCCAGTAAAAATTATTACCGTCGCGTTCTAACGCTAAATTATTAGCTCCGATCTGAAGTGACATCATAGGTTCCTGCAAAAATTTTGTTTCCGAGACGAGATAAGATTTCGCGAATGGTGTAGCCTACTGACAAGATTTGTCAAAAAGAATAACCTTCAATAAAAGAGAACAAGTAAGGCCACGTAACTTTTAAATAGGTGTAGTGAACCTAATTAAATTATACATGTTTAGAATCAGCATTAAAAGGCAATTATTTTGATATATATATTGGAAAAATATATTTCGGGGGGATAATTAAAAAAAAATAAACAAGGAGGTTAGTCTACTGAAATAGGGTCACTGGAAGCAAGCAAATTTGGAGTGAGCTCAATCACTGCTGTTCTCTCGTTGTTAAGTAAATGCGAAGCATCTACTGACCTTTGACACTCTCGGTAACACCTCCAGTCGAATTAAAAAAAATTTATTTTGAAGAAATTTAAAAATAATTATAATAGGAAAGACAGCGAGGGTTTACATGAATCCGGACACGTATAAGGTAGCTGTAATCTTGTTATAAATAGTAGAAGATATAATAAATTAAACACTTACCAATAAGGACGATATATATAAACAAGAAGCCGTAGATAAAACGGGTCAAAATTAAAAAAAAGTATAGCACAGTGTAAAACAAAGTTTTCTCGGGTATAATTAATTTCACATATTAAATAAATTCACAACACACCATTAACAGAAATAACCAGGGCGAGGACATTGCAGGTGAAAGACACCAATGACAGGACCATTGGCATTTAAAAACGAAACTGCTAAACGTCTTGTCAATGGGGGGATCCACCAAGCTAACCAAATGTATATCAGGAATAAAAGTCAAACTCGGGAGGAGATTTGAGCTGAATGTTCTGGAAGGGTCCTACGTCCTAGAAAAAAATAAATAAATAGGACGTAGTCACGCTTCCAGGGCACTAAACCCATAAACTTGTAGAACAGGGTAATAGTCAAAATATAACGAAAGGGACAAATTACACTCAATGACTGTATAAAACTAAGGCGCAAATTAAACTGAAGATAATACCAGACGCAAATAATATAAAAGATTATAGGGAAACCACAATGCATAACCCCTATCTCTAAACACCTTTTGGCACGACATAGGCACTAATTTTTGGTAAAATACCACAGACAAGGAATATGTGTCTGCGATGAAAACCACACAATTTTGTGGGAATCAGGATATCATAAAAACGTATATTTTTATGAATAAATGATAACTAGCAAATGCGAGGCAAAGCTTAATTAAAAATGTTCTAAAATCAGCTGAAAAAAATACAGGTTGCAAAAATTATAACCCCCCCCCCCCCCGCCTCTTAAAAATATGGAGATAATGAATTTGACCATAGAAGGGCAATCAGTATAATAACGTGTTAAGGGTTTTTGAAAAATACGTGAAACATATAAATATAGGCTTAGGATAGACATATTTTACTGAAAAAGCGGGAAAAGACTTGAAAAAACCCTTAGGCTACATTGAAATAACGAATCAAAAAAAAGAAGGGTTCAAGATGAAAATATAGCCAAACGAAACTAAAAGGAAAATAAACTGAATGAAGTCAGTTAAACTCTGTTAGACACACTTATTGAACTTGCCGAACGAAACTAGTATGAAAATTGTACTAAATAAGTAAAAAAAGTAACATTAATTGTATTAAAAGGTAAAACTGTACTAGCATGGCATAGAAAATTAAGAGTAATGCACATAATAGCCTTAAGAACCTATAAATTACTGTGTGCCATGAAGGCCAGGTATTTTTTTCTGCAGAAGGGCCACATTTCTGATAAAAGAATAGCCCAAGAGAAAATTGTGGCAACAAATCAAAAAGTGTGACAATAATATAAATAATTAATTATTGTGTGTGCAGGTTCATAATAGTCCTTTTAGATGTAGCCATGACAAGAGGACCTGGAAAGGTTATAAGGAGCTACCAAAAGGCAGTCCTGGTAAGCAAACCTTCAGAGTAAAGGCAAAGTCATTTTATAATGGCATAACAGGTATAAGGTGAACAGCAAATTTTTTTTTTACTTATCAGATCCAAGCTGTGAATGAAGCCTTAACCCAAAAAGACATTAAAGCTGAAAAAAAGAGAGATTACAGACAAAAACGTTATAAAACTGTCCCAAGTACCTAGAAATTTGAAAATAATTGAACAGCTCAAAAGTCTGAATAAACAAACAGGCTTATAAGCTAATGACAGTTAATGACACAAGCGGGTTCGAAATAGAACCAAAATTTTAAAACAAAATGTATATAATCGAATATGGGAAAAGTTATATAGTTGTAACAAATGTAATTGAGAAAATATCTACTGTTATAAATATATTTCGAAAACCTTTTATAAACAGAGAATTGTATTAAAAAAAATTTATAGAAATGTAAATAGAAAAGTTATGTTATATGAAATATTGCCAAACCCTTATATAGAGGCTAATCACAGTTATCACTTATAGTGCATAAATCTATTTGTTGGAGTTGCTTTTGTTTTGTAAATATTTTAATTACAGTTAGGACTTATCATATAAAAGTCTTGACGGACTTATTTAAAAGTTGTACAAAGAATAAATATTGCAGTGATTAAATAAACTATTAAAGTAAATAATTATGATTCGCTTTTAACAATTAAGTTAAATATCAACATAACTTTTGTTAATATATATATATATATATATATATATATATATATATATATATATATATATATATATATATATATATATATATATATATATATATATATATATATATATATATATATATATACATGTATATATATATCCTAAACTATCCATGTAAATATAATGAATTAAATTTTGAGTATTTGTGTTTTTTATGTTTAAATCATTCAAAAAGTATCCTACATTAATACTTCATAAGCAATTAACAAAATAATTAAAAAATTGGAATTATATCCAATGCAAATCTGTCGGTGTATTATTTTTTTATGCTTTAAGTTTTAAACAGTAGTTAAATATCCTATCTAGTTTTGCGAATTAAAAAAAAAATACTTATGTAAACTATTACACAATGCTTATATATATATATATATATATATATATATATATATATATATATATATATATATATATATATATATATATATATATATATATATATATATATATATATATATATATATATATATATACTATGTTTTTATCACCTTTAAGTTTTAACTAGTAATTTAATGTAACATGTAAATGTTTGACCTGGAGTCAACGTATTAATAATTTTTATTGTGAAATAATCCGTTTAGTATTAAGTTTGAAAGAATAATCCAGCAAGAAACATAATATTTCGATTTAAGCAGGATAGTATTTTTGGAGTAATTAAAAGAGATAAAAGTAAATAAAAGTAATAAAACTTTACAAAGTTGAGTGTTTCTTTCTAATATATATGTAAAACTATATGCTTTTATATGTATTCTAATGTGAATATTTATTTTAGATACAGACTTAGCTATTTTTTTGTAAATTAAATTTTTCATTGCATCTTTTCGGATCCATTTTTCCTTCAATCATATTTTGATACATTTTTGGAAACTAACAAATTTTGAAGCCTCTTCAAATATATCCTGAAACGATAATCTCATACCATCAGAAACCAAACTATACTTGATCAACTGATATTTGGAAACTATAGCAGAAATACAGACTTTACTACAGATTTATCAAAAGTGAGATAAAATCAGAACTTAATTTAGGCCTAGATATTGTGCTACATAGCCCAAATGGCTTATGTTATTGAAATATGTAAAAATGCTTTGTGCTGGAAAAATAGTAATTGTCAGTCCTAGAGACAGAGAAAAAGAGAAACAAGGATGAATTTCAAATTGAAATCCTTCGACAAAAAAAACATGGCCTATATTGGACCAAAAACATAACCCTAAGGAAACCCATTGAGGGTGGATGCACATAATGACCCAAAGATGGCATCATAATAGCTGTAAACGAAATTAAGTTGTTTTAAAAGTAAAATATTGAGAATTGGGACAATTCTTCTTTAAATGGGGAGTATTGTGGTAAAGTTTTCTAACTTAGTTAATTATTAATTTAGTAAAAATATATAAGACGCAAATATGAAGTTTTGAAGTACCACTTTTTGTTAAGATAAGGAACATATCCTGCCAAGTTCTGTTTAACGGGAAATTGAGAAATTACCACTTCCTGGCGATTATGTGGGAAGGTGTGGTTTATAAAAATGTATAAAAGATACATTTTATCGGAAGGAGGGATCGGATACTAACTTTATGCCGGACTAACCTCTGGTCCGTTGTTTTTAGAAATACCTTGGAATTTTATCTTATCATTTTAAGTGCCTAAGTATCTTATTATATATTATTATAGTTTCTGAGACTTGTAGTCTACTTGAGACAGCCAGTCCCAGTAGGAAGAATTTATCCGATTCTATTATATGTTAAATGAATAAAAGTATTATATTTTAGACAACCTCTCTACGATCTACCCTTAGTCCCTCGAACACACCCAGTCGGTAAGCCTCATTAGTTCGGTCATAGCCTAAGGCACGCTACCAAAGTTAAATTACCTTAGGGCCAGAGTTTATCTCCCCTATAAAGGGAGAATAAAGGCATCTACGACTAAAACACCCAAATACCATAAAAATACACTTCACAACATACGGTCAAAAACCCTTATTAGCTCAGATTTTACAGAAACAGGTTATTTTTTCGATCCAAAAAAGGACTTAAGTTTCACATTTGAACCAGAGAATTGTATTTTCAGTAATTTTCTTACAAAAAACTATACTTTACGGTCAAAAATCCTAATTAGCTCCGATTTTACGGAAATATTTTTAGTTTTCTATCCATAGATGGACTTAAGTTTCATTTTTGAACCAGAGAATTGCATTTTCCATAATTTTATTACAAAAACTAGAGTCTACGTTCCAAAACCCTTACTAACTCTGATTTTACAGAAATCGTTTTATTTTTCGATCCAAAAAAGGACTTAAGTTTCACATTTGCACCAGAAAATTATATTTTCCATAATTTTCTTACAAAAAACTAGAGTTTACAGTCAAAAACCCTTATTAGCTCAGATTTTACAGAAACAGTTTATTTTTTCGATCCAAAAATGGACTTAAGTTTCACATTTGAACCAGAAAATTTTATTTTCCTTAATTTTCTTACAAAATACTATAGTTTACGGTCAAAAACCCTAATTAGCTCAGATTTTACGGAAATAGTTTTATTTTTCGATCCAAAAATGGACTTAAGTTTCACATTGAACCAGAGAATTGTATTTTCCATAATTTTCTTACAAAAACCAGAGTTTACGGTCAAAAACCCTTATTAGCTCAGATTTTACGGAAATCATTTTATTTTTCGATCCATAAATGGACTTAAGTTTCACACTTGAACCAGAGAATTGTATTTTCCATAATTTTCTTACAAAAAACTAGAGTTTACAGTCAAAAACCCTTAATAGCTCCAATTTTACGGAAATAGTTTTATTTTTCGATCCAAAAATGGACTTAAGTTTCACATTTGAACCAGAGAATTGTATTTTCCATAATTTTCTTACAAAAAACTATAGTTTGCGGTTAAAAACCCTAATTAGCTCAAATTTTACGGAAATAGTTTTATTTTTCGATCCATAAATGGGCTTAACTTTCACATTTGAAGCAGAGAATTTTATTAATCATAATTTACTTACAAAAAAACTAGAGTTTACAGTCAAAAACCCTTATTAACTCAGATTTTACAGAAATGATTTTATTTTTCGATCCAAAAAAGGACTGAAGTTTCACATTTGAACCAGAGAATTGTATTTTCCATAATTTTCTTACAAAAAACTAGAGTTTACGGTCAAAAACCCTTATTAGCTCAGATTTTATAGAAATAGTTTATTTTTTCGATCCAAAAATGGACTTAAGTTTCACATTTGAACCAGAGAATTGTATTTATCATAATTTTCTTAAAAAAACTAGAGTTTACGGTCAAAAACCCTTATTAACTCAGATTTTACAGAAATCATTTTATTTTTCGATCCAAAAAAGGACTTAAGTTTCACATTTGAACCAGAGATTGTATTTTCTATAATTTTCTTACAAAAAACTAGAGTTTACGGTCAAAAACCATTATTAGCTCAGATTTTACCGAAACAGTTTATTTTTTTTCGACCCAAAAATGGACTTAAGTTTCACATTTGAACCAGAGAATTGTATTTTCCATAATTTTCTTACAAAAAACTATAGTTTACGGTCAAAAACCCTTATTAGCTCAGATTTTACAGAAATAGTTTATTTTTCGATCCAAAAATGGACTTGAGTTTCACATTTGAACCTGAGAATTGTATTTTCCATAATTTTCTTACAAAAAACTATAGTTTACGGTTAAAAACCCTAATTAGCTCAGATTTTACGGTAATAGTTTTATTTTTCGACCCATAAATGGGCTTAACTTTCACATTTGAACCAGAGAATTTTATTTATCATAATTTACTTACAAAAAAACTAAAGTTTACGGTCAAAAACCCTTATTAACTCAGAATTTAAAGAAATGATTTTATTTTTCGATCCTAAAAAGGACTGAAGTTTCACATTTGAACCAGAGAATTGTATTTTCCATAATTTTCTTACAAAAAACTAGAGTTTACGGTCAAAAACCCTTATTAGCTCAGATTTTACAGAAATAGTTTATTTTTTCTATCCAAAAATGGACTTAAGTTTCACATTTGAACCAGAGAATTGTATTTTCCATAATTTTCTTACAAAAAACTTTAGTTTACGGCCAAAAACCCTAATTAGCACAGATTTTACTGAAATAGTTTTATTTTTCGATCCATAAATGGGCTTAAGTTTCAAATTTGAACCAGAGAATTGTATTTTCCATAATTTTCTCACAAAAGACTAGAGTTTACGGTCAAAAATCCTTATTAGCTCAGATTTTACGGAAATAGTTTTATTTTTCGATCCAAAAATGGACTTAAGTTTCACATTTGAACCAGAGAATTGTATTTTCCATAATTTTCTTACAAAAAACTATAGTTTACGGTCAAAAACCCTAATTAGCTCAGATTTTACGGAAATAGTTTTATTTTTCGATCCATAAATGGGCTTAACCTTCACATTTGAACCAGAGAATTTTGTTTATCATAATTTACTTACAAAAAAACTAAAGTTTACGGTCAAAAACCCTTATTAACTCAGAATTTACAGAGATGATTTTATTTTTCGATCCAAAAAAGGACTGAAGTTTCACATTTGAACCAGAGAATTGTATTTTCATTAATTTTCTTACAAAAAACTAGAGTTTACTGTCAAAAACCCTTATTAGCTCAGATTTTACAGAAATAGTTTATTTTTTCAATCCAAAAATGGACTTAAGTTTCACATTTGAACCAGAGAATTGTATTTTCCATAATTTTCTTACAAAAAACTTTAGTTTACTTTCAAAAACCCTAATTAGCACAGATTTTACGGAAATAGTTTTATTTTTCGATCCATAAATGGGCTTAAGTTTCACATTTGAACCAGAGAATTGTATTTTCCATAATTTTCTTACAAAAAAATAGAGTTTACAGTCAAAAAACCTTATTAGCTCAAATTTTACGGAAATAGTTTTATTTTTCGATCTAAAAATGAGTTTAAGTTTCACGTTTGAGCCAGCTAATTGTATTTTCCATAATTTTCTTACAAAAAAATAGATTTTACGGTCAAAAACCCTTATTAGCTCAGATTTTACAGATATCGTTTTAGTTTTCGATCCAAAAAAGGACTTAAGTTTCACATTTGAACCAGAGAATTATATTTTCCATAATTTTCTTACAAAAAACTAGAGTTTACAGTCAAAAACCCTTATTAGCTCAGATTTTACAGAAACAGTTTATTTTTTCGATCCAAAAATGGACTTAAGTTTCACATTTGAACCAGAAAATTTTATTTTCCTTAATTTTCTTACAAAATACTATAGTTTACGGTCAAAAACCCTAATTAGCTCAGATTTTACGGAAATAGTTTTATTTTTCGATCCATAAATGGGCTTAAGTTTCAAATTTAACCAGAGAATTGTATTTTCCATAATTTTCTTACAAAAACCAGAGTTTACGGTCAAAAACCCTTATTAGCTCAGATTTTACGGAAATCATTTTATTTTTCGATCCATAAATGGACTTAAGTTTCACACTTGAACCAGAGAATTGTATTTTCCATAATTTTCTTACAAAAAACTAGAGTTTACGGTCAAAAACCCTTATTAGCTCAAATTTTACGGAAATAGTTTTATTTTTCGATCCAAAAATGGACTTAAGTTTCACATTTGAACCAGAGAATTGTATTTTTCATAATTTTCTTACAAAAAACTATAGTTTGCGGTTAAAAACCCTAATTAGCTCAAATTTTACGGAAATAGTTTTATTTTTCGATCCATAAATGGGCTTAACTTTCACATTTGAACCAGAGAATTTTATTAATCATAATTTACTTACAAAAAAACTAGAGTTTACAGTCAAAAACCCTTATTAACTCAGATTTTACAGAAATGATTTTATTTTTCGATCCAAAAAAGGACTGAAGTTTCACATTTGAACCAGAGAATTGTATTTTCCATAATTTTCTTACAAAAAACTAGAGTTTACGGTCAAAAACCCTTATTAGCTCAGATTTTATAGAAATAGTTTATTTTTTCGATCCAAAAATGGACTTAAGTTTCACATTTGAACCAGAGAATTTTATTTATCATAATTTTCTTAAAAAAACTAGAGTTTACGGTCAAAAACCCTTATTAACTCAGATTTTACAGAAATCATTTTATTTTTCGATCCAAAAAAGGACTTAAGTTTCACATTTGAACCAGAGATTGTATTTTCTATAATTTTCTTACAAAAAACTAGAGTTTACGGTCAAAAACCCTTATTAGCTCAGATTTTACAGAAACAGTTTATTTTTTTTCGATCAATAAATGTACTTGAGTTTCAAATTTGAAGCGGAGAATTGTATTTTCAATAGTTTTTTTACAAATAACTAGAGTTGACTGTCAAAAACCGTAATTAGCTCCGATTTTACATACATAATTCTATTTTTTAATCCATAAATGGACTTAAGTTTCACATTTAAACCAGAGAATTGTATTTTCCATAATTTTCTTACAAAAAACTATAGTTTACGGTTAAAAACCCTAATTAGCTCAGATTTTACGGAAATAGTTTTATTTTTCGATCCATAAATGGGCTTAACTTTCACATTTGAACCAGAGAATTTTATTTATCATAATTTACTTACAAAAAAACTAAAGTTTACGGTCAAAAACCCTTATTAACTCAGAATTTAAAGAAATGATTTTATTGTTCGATCCAAAAAAGGACTGAAGTTTCACATTTGAACCAGAGAATTGTATTTTCCATAATTTTCTTACAAAAAACTAGAGTTTACGGTCAAAAACCCTTATTAGCTAAGTTTTTACAGAAATAGTTTATTTTTTCTATCCCAAAATGGACTTAAGTTTCACATTTGAACCAGAGAATTGTATTTTCCATAATTTTCTTACAAAAAACTTTAGTTTACGGCCAAAAACCCTAATTAGCACAGATTTTACGGAAATAGTTTTATTTTTCGATCCATAAATGGGCTTAAGTTTCAAATTTGAACCAGAGAATTGTATTTTCCATAATTTTCTTACAAAAAACTAGAGTTTACGGTCAAAAATCCTTATTAGCTCAGATTTTACGGAAATAGTTTTATTTTTCGATCCAAAAATGGACTTAAGTTTCACATTTGAACCAGAGAAATGTATTTTCAATAATTTTCTTACAAAAAAATATAGTTTACGTTCAAAAACCCTAATTAGCTCAGATTTTACGGAAATAGTTTTATTTTTCGATCCATAAATGGGCTTAACTTTCACATTTGAACCAGAGAATTTTGTTTATCATAATTTACTTACAAAAAAACTAAAGTTTACGGTCAAAAACCCTTATTAACTCAGAATTTACAGAAATGATTTATTTTTCGATCCAAAAAAGGACTTAAGTTTCACATTTGAACCAGAGAATTGTATTTTCCATAATTTTCTTACAAAAAACTAGAGTTTACGGTCAAAAACCCTTATTAGCTCAGATTTTACAGAAATAGTTTATTTTTTCCATCCAAAAATGGACTTAAGTTTCACATTTGAACAAGAGAATTGTATTTTCCATAATTTTCTTACAAAAAAAACTTTAGTTTACGGTCAAAAACCCTAATTAGCACAGATTTTACGGAAATAGTTTTATTTTTCGATCCATAAATGGGCTTAAGTTTCAAATTTGAACCAGAGAATTGTATTTTCCATAATTTTCTCACAAAAAACTAGAGTTTACGGTCAAAAACCCTTATTAGCTCAGATTTTACGGAAATAGTTTTATTTTTCGATCCAAAAATTGACTTAAGTTTCACATTTGAACAAGAGAATTGTATTTTCAATAATTTTCTTACAAAAAACTATAGTTTACGGTCAAAAACCCTAATTAGCTCAGATTTTACGGAAATAGTTTTATTTTTCGATCCATAAATGGGCTTAACTTTCACATTTGAACCAGAGAATTTTGTTTATCATAATTTACTTACAAAAAAACTAAAGTTTACGGTCAAAAATCCTTATTAACTCAGAATTTACAGAAATGATTTATTTTTCGATCCTAAAAGGAACCTAAGATTCATATATGAGTGGAAGAATCGTACTCTCCATACTTATATTACAAAAAACTAGAGTTTACGGTCAAAAACCCTTATTAGCTCAGATTTTATAGAAATAGTTTATTTTTTCCATCCAAAGATTAACTTGCTATTCAAGGAGTAACCGGATACCGGTATTTTCAATAATTTTATTACAAAAAACTATAGTTTATGGTCAAAAACCCTAATTAGCTCAGATTTTACTGAAATAGTTTTATTTTTCGATCCATAAATGGACTTAAGTTTCACATTTGAACCAGAGAATTGTATTTTCCATAATTTTCTCACAAAAAACTAGAGTTTACGGTCAAAAATCCTTATTAACACAGATTTTACGGAAATAATTTTATTTTTTGATCCAAAAATGGACTTTAGTTTCACATTTGAACCAGAGAATTGTATTTTCCATATTTTTCTTACAAAAAACTATAGTTTACGGTCAAAAACCCTAATTAGCTCAGATTTTACGGAAATAGTTTTATTTTTCGATCCATAAATGGGCTTAAGTTTCACATTTGAACCAGAGAATTTTATTTATCATAATTTTCTTACAAAAAAACTAGAGTTTACGGTCAAAACCCCTTATTAACTCAGATTTTACAGAAAGCATTTTATTTTTCGATCCAAAAAAGGACTTAAGTTTCACATTTGAACCAGAGAATTGTATTTTCCGTAATTTTCTTACAAAAAACTAGAGTTTACGGTCAAAAACCATTATTAGCTCAGATTTTACAGAAATAGTTTATTTTTTCGATCCAAAAAAGGACTTAAGTTTCACATTTGAACCAGAGAATTGTATTTTCCATAATTTTCTTACAAAAAAACTATAGTTTACGGTCAAAAACCCTTATTAGCTCAGATTTTATGAACATAGTTTTATTTTTCGATCCATAAATGGACTTAAGTTTCACATTTGAAACAGAGAATTGTATTTTCCATAATTTTCTTACAAAAAACTAGAGTTTACGGTCAAAAATCCTTATTAGCTCAGATTTTACGGAAATTATTTTATTTTTCGATCCATAAATCGACTTAAGTTTCACATTTGAACCAGGGAATTGTATTATCCATAATTTTCTTACAAAAAACTAGATTTTACGGTTAAAAACTCTTATTAGCTCAGATTTTACGGAAATAGTTTTATTTTTCGATCCAAAAATGGACTTAAGTTTCACATTTGAACCAGCTAATTGTATTTTCCATAATTTTCTTACAAAAAACTAGAGTTTAAGGTCAAAAACCCTTATTAACTCAGATTTTACAGAAATAGTTTATTTTTCGATCCAAAAATGGACTTAAGTTCCACATTTGAAAGCTACAATCGTAATGAATGATACTTGTTATCAGAAAAAATGTCAATTGCCAAAAAAAAGAAAAAAAAATCAAAAACAATGTGGGGGGGCCAAAAAGTTGGATGGGGATGGGGCATCCTTCGAGTTTGGGGATAGGGGACCTTTGGGGGGTTGATGTTTCTGCTGGTTAGGGTCATTGGTGCTTATGATCCATGATGGTTCGTACTCACATACACCTTACTACTTGATTTGCCAGGATTTCTAAGTTTTGTTCTGAATTTCATTATTAAAATTATTTTCTTGCCATCTACATCTCTCTTAGTATCAACTTTTTAGTATACTATAACGTTGGACCTTATTTTAAACTGACAACACTGTTCAAACACAACTTGTGTATTAAACAGAACACATCGGAGAGGTAAAACTAGGTCAACTCACAATGTCATTCTATCATCATTAACCATTTTCATAGATTGATGTTCTCTCAAATTTATAACAAATTGCCTGAGCTAACAACTCCGATGGGTTACCTTAACTGATAATCAGTTTAACCCTTTTATTTTTCTTTCTTTTTTTTCATCTTCATACAGTTCAATTCGCAAATCCCTTACTCCTTTTTTGCAAATGTCAATACCATTCCTTTTATTCAAATCCCAATCACCAATCAAGTTATCGTATATTGAGCAACCATCGCTGTCTCTGATTGGCTCCTAAAAAATGTCTACGTCAAACGGTACAATCTTGTCCAATTCTTATCAATAACAAAAAACCAGTTTCTTGTACGCTTCATATCTATTACACTTTTGAGTATATTCTTATAGGCGTGAATGTACGGTTAGAATGTACGGTTAGAATCTTATACAAGCTTACTACTCATATACATACGTAGATTCAGACACACAAACCGAGAAAGACATGAAATGGAATCAGCAAGTACCCGCCCAGAAATACAGTCCCAAAGAGTGAGAGGTTCGACGGCAAACAAAAATAGTTTAGTGAGTCTCACACACCGAGAAAGACATGCATTGGAATAAGCAAACACCCGCCACAACACACGGGCAAAAAGTGCGATAGAGACAAAAGCGAAAACAAATACATCGGTTCATGCATACACACCAAAACAGACATACATTGGCCTAAGTACACACCTTGACATATACCCAGGCAAAAACAGTGAGAGAGAAAAAAAAACATACAAATACGTAGATTCAGGCGCACAGGCCGAGAAAGACACGCATTGGAATAAGCAAACACCCACCCAGACACACAGGCAACAAGAGTGAGAGAGACAAAACCACATAAAAATACGTAGATTAAGACACAAAAAAACGGAAAAATACTTTCATTGTAATAAGCAAACACCCGCCAAGACACACAGGAAAATAGAGTGAGAAAGACAAAAATATACAAATACGTAGGTTCAGACATAAAAACCAAGAAAGCCATGCGTTGGAATTAGCAAACACCCGCCCAGACACACAGGGAGAAAGAGTGAGAGAGACAAAAACACATACAATTACGTAGATTCAGACACAAAAACCGAAAAAGACACAGGCAAGCTTACAACCCTTTCCCTGAGGGCTATGGAGGGATGTTATCCTGAAAGATATAATTTCAAAATTTATATTGGATGTGTTTGGGGAAATGGGTCGTGGGGGGGGGGGTGCCTGATTGCTCTCAAATCACTTTTGACTCTTAAAAAGGGCATTATAACTTCCAATTTTGGATCAAATAAGCCCCATCTGAAGTTTATACGTCCACTCACTCCATAAAAACCTTATATACCCGCATGGCAGAGCTCGCAACCCTTGCCCCAGGGCTCTAGGGAGTTTTTTCAAAGCTGGAGGCCTTGTTTCTTTTGACTATTTTGAACAAAATGGCTATGTCACAGTTTCAATCATATTCGTTTGGTGAAAAAAGTAGGTATTGGGGGGGGGGCTAGTTACCCTCCATAACTTTTGACTATTAAAAGGGAACTTCCAATTTTTTACCAAATAAGTCTCCCATAAAGTTTATACAACCATCCATTTCATAAAAACCATGAATGCCCTCAGGGCACAACTTACAAACCTTGCCCATTGGCTCTGGGGGTTTGTTTAACCCCATAAGTCTTGTTATATGATCCTTGGACTATTTTGATTAAAATGGCTATCTCAAAATTTCTGTTGGATACATTTCAAGAAAATACCATGTGTGTGTTGGGGGGGGGGGGGTTAGTTGCCCTCTGGTCAATTTAACTCTTTGCGTTACAATCCCTTTCGACTATTGAAAAGATCACTAGCCCTCTCAATTTCCAATCGAATGAGCCCTTTTTAAAGTTTCTATGACAACTCTTTCCATACAAATTGCTCTGGCCTAAAATAAACCAAAAAAATAATAATAATGAATAATAACACATTTTGCCAACATCGTTCTTTACCTATGCAGTGCTATTGCGATGCCTTAGATACCGTAATAATGAGCACTTTTGACTATCAAAAGGGCACTGTAACTTCCAAATACAAATCAAACGAACCCCATCTGAAGTTTGTACGATTACTCGTTCCATAAAAACCTTGGCATATTTTACAGTCCTTGCCCCAGGGCTCTGGGGGCTTGGTCAATCCTAGAGTCATTTTTATATATTCTTTGGACTATTTTGAACAAAATGGCTATCCCACACTTTCAATCAGATGAGTTTGGGGAAAAGTGGGGTAGTCAGGGGGGCTAGATTCCCTCCATCTCTTTTTACTCTAAGCTTATGCAACCATCCCTTCCATAAAAGCCTTGTGCCCGTGAAACAAAATAGTCACATATATCGATATATAAAGCCGAATATCATGAATGACAAGGCAATTGTCTTGATTTTAGCGTCAAACCTGTATTTAAAAAGCAAAAAATTATAATTGCAAGAAATTAGTTTAAAGAGTTTGCACCAACAGTAATTTGTGTCCAACTTATCTCTACTAATACTGATCCTCTTTAACTTTTGTCGGATTCCTCTTCCAGATAGAAAAACCACTGTTCTTAGTTTCTATCTTTTCTAGTTTTAAAAATTATGCCTTAAACCTTGACTGATTGGTCAGTCAAGAAACTTATTTTTGAAAGTTGAACAATGTTCAACTCGAGAAATTACGAACGGCGAACGTAATTGGCGCTGTAGTCGTGCGTAACTTTGATTTTATTGACAAGTGTGACTATAATTTGGCACGGGCATTAAATACCCTCGGGGTAAAACTTACAATCCTTGCCCTCAGGCCCTGGGGGTTTGTTTCCACCCCAAAAGCCTTGTTATATGATATTTGTACTATTTTTTAATAGAATGGCTATCTCAAAATTTCTATTGGATGCATTTCGGGAAAATGCGATGTTTTTAGGGGGAGGGGTTGCTGCCCACTGATTACTTCGGCTCTTATAAAGGGCACTAAAAATTTTCATTCCCAATCCAATGAGCCTCCTCCGAAGTTTTTACGACCACCCTTTATATAAGAACCTTATATTCCCCCAGGATATAACTTACAGCCCTTGCCCTGGGGGCTGTGGGGCATGTCATCCTCAAAGACATAAATTCCGGACCCTTCTTCTGCGCTGAACAAAATATGTCTAAAAATTTGATTGGATGTGTTTGGGGAAATAATAGGCGTGTGGGGTGGGCTGGTTGCCCTCCAATCACTTGACTATTAAAAAGCTCACTAGCTCTCTTAATTTCAAGTGAAATGAGCCCTTTTTTGAGGTTTTCACGGCAACTCCTCCTATACAGTGCCCTGGTCTAAAAAAAGCAAAATTAAATTAATACATTGTGCCAACATCGTTCTTTGCTTAAGCAGTGCTATTGTGCTGCTTATGACACAGTAATCATAGGTATCAGAAACTGTGATACGGAGAAAAAAATATGAAATTTTTTCTGAATCGTAAAAAAGAAAAAAAATTATATGCCGATTAAAAAAAGGAAATAAACTTCGTAAGCTTCGAACAAAATTTTTATTTGGATATTTTCACGCTTGAACGTTTTAAATATTGACAAAACTTTTCTTAGCCCGTCCCATACCCTGCGTGTCAAAAAAAAAAAACTGTTAATCCTTTACTTGAGACCATGCACATGAGAAAGAAGATCTTTCCGAGAAAGAAGTTTTACCCATTCTGTCTCTGTGCAAACGTCAGCAGTGTAATGTCTATCTCAAGTGTGGTTTTGCAACTTGAGTTGTCAGATTTCATTACTTTTGTGGTTTAGACACAGCACAAAAATCATATTTATGCTGTGGCATTAGTTCATGTCAAGACGCAGAAGTTACAACGAAAGAATTGACCGTTTGGAAATTGGGTAAGATCATATATTATTGTTCTAATTTTCGTTTGTTTCGAAAACAGTGGAAAAAGAGGTTTTTACTAACTTCTTAAGTTGTTATGCTAGGTGGATACAAGATTATTCTTATGAATGGATATGAAACTTAAATTAGGACATTCAAGGAACCACTTTCCGGTAAAATTCTACTTTAGCTACTTTTGGCCATCTTGGAATTGGTTTAGGTTAGGAAAATGAAACTTTCAGGTATGGGTCTACAGGCCAAAGAATGTCCTGGGAAGGTATTTTGAAGTACCTACTTCCACTCCTTCTCCCTCTAGAGGGTCCTGACATTTGCCTACATGAAAGGTTTATTCCCATTGAAATTTTGAGAAAACAACATTATACCTTAATTTTCAGTTATGTTTCTTTTTGTCTGGCTTTAGCTCTGAAAATGCAATTTTAGTTATTTGAGCATAATTTCAAGCCATATCAATGTTTTATTTCCAAAATATAGGAAAAGTATTTGCATATCTTTAAAACAGTATAAATTGGGATTGAGCAATGTTGTGAAGCTGAAAACAATTTTGTTATGCTTCATTTAAGCAGAAGATCTATTTTGTAAGGTTTCACTTCTATAACTCCCAGATTTTTAAAGGTCATCAAAGATTAAGACCCTCTAGAGGGAGAAGGAGTGGAGGTAGGTACTTCAAAATACCTTCCCGGGACATACTTTAGCCTGTAGACTCATCCCTGAAAGTTTCATTTTCTTAACCTAACCCCTTTCTAAGATAGTCAAAAGTAGCTAAAGTAGAATTTTACCCCACTTTCCTCTACTCTAATAAAAGGTTTTTTTGTTTATGACTATAAAGCTGGATAAGCTTTGAGAACTCAAATTGTACTTTTTGTTTTAATTTCAGCCCATTTTTATCTAATGTGAATTATCCACCCCAGGCTGCCTGCTTTCCATAATTCTTTGTTTTAGTTTCCATAATTTTGTTATTAAAGTATTATATTTTCATCATATTTTGCTATATTTCATTATGATTAACCTCAATGTTTGAGTGTGGTCGGTATAATCACTAGTAGCCTACCCTTGCTTAATTTCAGAAAATTTTCTGTTTGCTGAATTTTCAGAGCTACTTCCAGTTTAATTGAATTACGGCCACCCCATCCCCTTCTCCTCTCTAATATAGGCTAGGTCCGGATACAAAACTAGGCTAAATTCCTTGCTTTTTTTTCAAGTTAATACGAAATATCATGTGTTTACGATGAAAACGTAGAAAAAAGACAGTGCAAACGAGCTAAATCAATAAGTATAATGCTTAGCCTAAGGCCATAAAGTGGAACCTAATGGGGAGGGGTCATTTGCCTCAGCCAGGATGAAAATATAATAGTTTAGAAATAGCTTTAGAAACAACTCCACCCCAAAATACTAAAGATTAAATATTGTTCACGGAGTGAGAAACCCCTGTTTTGCTAGCACAAACCTGTTTTTCCTATCTGATCTTTGCGATTCTCGATGCGATTATTCTCGATTGTTTTCCGGCTAATACTTAAGTACCAACAAATTTGTCAATTTGGTTCGCTCTAAATGTTACTTGCTCAATTAAGAGCACGCTCTAAAAGACTTATAAGGTTAGATAAAAAAAAAGGGGCAAGAATAGCATTGAAAGCGTGCTCTCAATTAAATCAGAAGATTGGATAATTTTTTTTTATTTAGCTTCAGCAATTTATATACAAGATTTTGGTAATCTCCGTGCATGATTTCCTTTGAAAACTAGGCCAAGCTATAATAGCAACAAACTTACTGTATTCTTATCAGAGAAAGTAATTAATTTTGTGTTCAATTTCAACTTAAATACTTCCCAATCCTCCTCCACCTATTGCTTGAATATACCCCTAGACAATATTCAAACATCTCCTGACTCTGCTCATTCATCAGCAGTTGGTTTGTAATGCAAATTTTAAAACAAAACCAGAAAATTTGGATAAAGTCTAGTGCTGAGGAACTAGAATAAAACGATAAAGATCCACAATAGCCATTGATAACGCGTATGGCTTAGACAATTGCAGAAGTTCTGGCTGCCCAGTCCTTTTCGCAGGGACAGATAGCAAGTATATTTGAAAATTAGGGGGGGGGGGGGAACATCGAATATATTAAATACCCAAACTAACATAATCTAGGTACCTTTCCCACCTAAACCCCCAAAAAGTGGTTTAAATATTGTAAACGGAAGACAAACCCGCTTTGCGATCCATTTATCTATTGCAAATACCCGTTTGACTGGTTTCCATTGGCATTTCCATATACAGTATATAGAGCCGTGTACCAGATAATGCATAAGTACCAAAAATTATCATATAGCCCATGCCCCTTGACTCTCCGGACGGATACCCCTCTTGCCCCCCCCCAATAAAAAAGGTGGAGCTACGCCCCTGCCTATTGCCCAACCTTGCAACAACTGAGATCGAAGTCAGTGCCCTGTGTTGTCAAGCAGAAATCAATCCACGATAAAATTCCAGTTTAAGGGCTTCTATATCCGAAAGTGGTTGAGCAATGTGAATGAACCTTTCAGGAATGAATCCAGAGCCGAAAATGTGCATTGGGAGGGTACTGCCAAGCTACTATGACTAAAAAATCGATCACTAGAACGTTGTCAAAACGTATAACATTGTGAATCGTCAAATGTGGTTTCAATAGCCCAAGAAAATTCTGGAAATGGGCGAAAAATACTGATTAACCCACTGTTCGTTTCACTTTTATCCTCAAATTACAAGAGCGTCGTCTAAACGTCATAAAACGTCTTGGAAATTTAAATGAGGTTTTAAGAGTCCAAGAAAGTCTTTAAACGGGTAAAAAATGCTCCTGAGCCAACTGGTCGTCTGAATTTTATCCTCAGATTATAAGAACGTCGTTTAAACGTCACAAAACATCGCCTTTTTCCCAAATAACGATTTAGTCAGTAAATTAAAGCCGTGGATGAGGCTTCAACTATGCTGAAAATTTCTTAAAAGGGAGGCAACAATTTAGGCGACAAGAATGTCGTCAAATAGTTGTATAACGTTGCTTATCTTTAAAAAAAGGGTTTAGATAGTGCATGAATGCCTTGAATGGGAAAAATGAACTTCTGATCGCACAGGCAAAAATGAGGTTCGGATTGAACTGGCCATTTTAGCATCGTGTTAGAGGCCGTAAATCAGGATTGTGAACCTCAGTTTTCTTAAAAATTGTAACGTTATCAGATGGTCGTATTAGATGACGTTCTGACGATGTAATATGCGGTAAAAAATTAGTAAAAAGTTGCATATTGAGTATGCAAAATGATTCCAAGAATTAAAATCAAATTTCAGAACGTTCCAGATATACCGAGTAACAGCTGTTCATTTTTTTTTTTAAATAAGAAGCCGGACATCGACTAGTAGTGTTGGGCGATAATTTGATTAAACAAAGTATCGATATATTGATATTTTTACTTTCCATAATCGATATATCGATTACTTTCCAAAATCGATTACTTTCCATAATCGAGGAATTATAAAGGCTCTTTTGGTTGAACAGAGACAGTGGGCTTCCGAATTATTAATATTATAATAGGTTAGTAGTTGAGGAGGAAGATTATTGTGGAAAGCAGAGTAAGCAAGTGATAAGTTTAGTTTTTGTATGATTTGATCAAGTGGAGCTATGCCGGAATATGAATATGAGTCAATAAATACACCAAGAAACTTGGCAACCTCCACTTGTGGGAGGATGTCGGAGGAGTACTTGAGACCAAGAGCAGGTTGAATTACGTCTTTGTTGTAGGGGGTTCTGAATAATACTATTTGACTTTTTGCTATTAATGGTCATGTTATTCGTGAGGCTGCACACGTGTTCTTTGATCAGAAGGACTTGGGCAGAGTTTATGTTCAATGTTAAATTTGTACCGGTAATGAAAAAGTTGCAGTCACCAGTAAATTGTGCAGAAGGTACAAAAGGACCTCGGTGCATAACAAGATCATTGATATATAGGAGAAATAAAATAGGGCCTAGAACGAAGCCTTGCGGGACACCCCTCCGAACAGGTAAGGGCTGAGAGGATACTCCACCTAAGCTCACACTCTTTACCCTTCCATATAGATTAGACAAGAAAGAGAGAAAGAAAGAATAGCTAGAGAAAAAAAAGGGAAGAGGCTGATAGAATAGCCAGAGAACGAAAAAAGGAGAATGATAAAATAGCTAGAGAGAAAGAAGAGAGAGAGCACCAAGAGTTTAAAAGAACCATGAGAGGTCAAATAGAAGCCCGCTGGGGAATTCCAGAAAGTGAGATTTTATCACAACTAACTTCTAGGCTGTCGAATAGCCATAATAATTTGTCTAAGAATCAATCGCGAGAAAAAGAAAACTACCAGACATTAATCACTTTTACGGGAAAACATGATACTTTGTTGACTGCGGGAGAAGGTAGACCGGCCCATAAAACAAATTGGAAGGCTGTGCCGTCCTATCGGAAAAAGAAATGCTTGATAGTCAAAATGATGATAATCTGGTAAAAATTGATTTCTCGGAGTCTTTTTCTAAAAATTGCCAAAATAAAGAAAAGAAAGTAACCTATAAAAGATCGAATTGGGCTATAGCATATAATCAAGGAAATATTGACGAGTTTGTGAAATCACATAAAATAGAAGGAAAATTAAACGGAAAATTTACCGAAATGGTAATTGACCCAGGGAGTGAGCAAACTTTTGTGCGAATGGACCTAATTAAGAAGACGGAAATAGACCATAAAAATAATAGTACAACATTATGTTATTATGGAGATAAGCACCAATGCCCATCTGCTTGGGTAAGAATAGATATTGCAAGGAACGATGGTACGGTCCAGAGAAAAACGATAAAAGTAGGCTTAGTACCTACTCTAGCAGTGGATGTTTTACTAGGAGGAGACTTTGGAGATATCTTTGCGGAAAATAGAAAACTTGAGAACACTTTTAATGAAAATGAGACGCTAACAAGTACAGGTCAGAATGAAACGCTGATTTTACCAGAGAATAAGGAGACGAAATTTATTGTACGCGCTTTTCCTCGGAAAGTTCGAGAAATTTTTGTAGAATATGAAACACCAAATGTCGGAGTTCAGTTCCCATTTGATAACGAAATATTTGTTTCTGCGGTAAAAATAAAGAAGACTAAAAGAGAGAAAAGAGATATTAAACGGAGCTACAATGCGTTCTCCGTATTCTCCGTACAAAACGGAGAACAAGCGTTAGCTTATGGAAGGTCATTTGTTTTTTTGCGTTGTGTTGTTTTTGGAATAAACCCTTATCTTATCTTAATGAAGAAATGCAGTCTAAGATGGTGGACACTGGAGTCCAATTCAGATTTAACAATGATTTATTATTTTGCGCGAATGACAAAACTGAGGAAAGTAGAGATGAAAAGAGAAGTGTAGAAAAAAGACAAAACTTTGGAGATTCAGTATGCTGTGGAGAAAAATAAAAAATTATCTGGGCTGTGCCTTGATGACATAAATAATAGGGGGGGACAAAAAGGTCCAAGAACCACTGGGAAAATTACGAAATTATGATAAGACAAAAAAAACTTAGGAGGGAGGAGAAGACCCATAACATAGAATTGACTTGTCAACGAGTTACGGAAAGATTGGAGATACTGAATTGTGGGTTGGATTGAAAAAAATTGGGAAGAAATCTGAGAATGGTTTTATTAACTCAAAAGGGGATTTGTTCCTTTGAGGGGGAGGAATCCCTTGGGGAAGATCCCCTGCGGGAAGTCGCGAAAGATAGCCCTTTTCCTCGATGCACAACTGGCAGACAAGTTGTGATCCCTTTACTGAAGCCTTGTCTTTCTAGTCTTCAGTTTCATTTTCATCCCTCATCACCGATTATTATTCATTCGATTATTTTAGGGGAAGGAACCCAGAGAAAAGGCGATTCATGGATCGCTCAAAATTTTACTTCATTCCTAGTACCCTTATCGTTTTCATAGGCCTGTGTATTTTCGGCCTTAGACTAGTTGAAATTATGCCAAGGGGCAATTTACATTATTATCGAGAATTGGGGGTGTGTCCATAGATTTAAATTAAGAGACTAGTTCAGCCAATATTTCACGAGGGCTTGCATCATCACATGTTCCAGAAATTGATTCTTTGCTCCTCTCAAATGTGAATTCGTGAGAGTAAGAAAATTGTTGTTTTTTATTATGCTGTGCACAATCAATTTCTACGAGTCCCGAAGACGACATCCGGCAATTATTTCCAACGGAGGAAGAAGAGAAACTACTGAAAAATGAGGAAAACTTCATAGTACACTACTCGGCAAGGCAGAAACCCTCGCACGGCAGGAGCTCTAAGGAAGAAATAAACCTGGAAGACCTGGAAGACCAGAGGAAGATGAAAAGGAAATTTAGTGTTTATTCTAATTTGATTTTGTGTCTGAATTTCCAGCCAATCCAACGGGAATGTGGGCCATTTATCTTAGGAGGCAGGTGTTGGAACCCTTGGTCCCAGTTTTGTCTGATAAATGTCCCTCCCAGATTAATTTCTTTGGGCCCCTTAATTATTTTCCTTCCTTAAGTAATAAATATTAATTTTCCTGTTATTTTTTGACGCCATTTTGGGTCCTCTTAACTGCGTACGTGCTTAATAGACCACGATGGAAAAATTACGCAGTTAGGGCGGTTGACCAGTAAATTAGTAGTCCTAGGATTGGCTGTAAAGATTCATTTACCACCCTAGTAACCCCCGTCGAGCATGCGGCTAGCGGGCTGGGAGGAAATGTTCATTTTTTAGTTAGTTACTTAGTTCTTTGTATACTGCGTGAGTGTTAATACAGTAAGCATTTTCTATGTACTCTCTTTAACTTTTCAGCTTAGGTCGAAACTAAAGGGTCAATTAGAAATTCTTATCAGTAAACTTTGGCTTTATATGAGGCCATAGACCAGCCGATCACGTTAGTATACAGACCTGTTGGAGCAACCGCAGAGATACCACTAATTTGGGGCAAGCGAGGGATCTCCCCCTTCAGTAATTGGCATAGCAACTCTTTGCGCTATTTTTGCCTTAATAAGTGGTGACCCCGCAGTATAAACCTCCAATAGAAACTGTTTGCCAGAGCAAGCTCAAATCGAAAGATTACTAATTTTTAAGGCATTTGCATTGATTTCTGGGATATGTGAGACAGTCCAAAGGCCTCAGAATAATGACAGATGGAATAATTCAAGCAAAAACGTATCGAAAATCTTGGCTTTACATGTTATCAAGGAATCAGTCTCCAAAATCTAAAACCAGTGCTGCGAGCAAGAGAGGTCAAACTGTTTGCACTCGATTCAAAGACTTTCCCTCAAATTGAACTACCGGTAAACGCAACATCTGTCTGCCAGTTCAATCAGACTCCGGTAAGTTCTGTACTTTGAGGTGATAAGCCATTCTGCGTGCAAGATGAACAGATGTTTCATGAAAAATATAGCTCTGATCTACCCTTTTTTTCGGCTTCGACCCTTCAAGTACTGATTTTCTTGAGCTTTTGAAAATTGAAAGAGTAATGTATCATTATCGAGTGATTCTTGGTTTCAATGACTCTGCCCTGGAATCCCAGATTTCTATTGCAAAGTAGCATGTTTCAAAATACGAGCCTTGAAAACTGGACCTTCTCTAAGCTATTGAATTACTATCTGACCTCCCAATTGCCTATTCTGCAGTGCTAAAACTGATGAAGCTGATGAACTGATTGCAACTTCGCTCATGACCACTGCCAGCAATGAACGATTCTTCTCAGCATTAGGATATGTAAAGGTTTATCTGCGATTGAGTATGGGAAATGACAGAATCAGTGATCTCATGATGATTGGCGTCAAAAAAAAGGAGGTTAAGAAACTGGATTTTCTAGATTAGTTGATGATTTCTCCAAACTGCAAAGTCACCGCTAGAGATTTTAAATGTTTTAAAGATTTGTGCCCTGTCTTGCTCTGTGTTTTGTACCTTCATTAAAAAACAGGAAAAAATACTTGCCCCTCCCCCTTACCCTTATGTTTTCGGGATTGGTGCCACTGTTAATATAACAGTGTACCAATCCCATCAATATCACGTAGCAATTATGGGTATCATACTAGAAACAGTTTTTTTTTTCATAGGGTAGTAATTCAAATTTTTTTTAGTTTAGTTTCATGTGTAAAACCGAGTCGGGTATAGGAAATTTTAAATTTCGAAATGAAAAATCTGAATATTTCTTTTACTCACTTTGGTGTCCGCTAGGTTCTGTGCATAATGGCTTGGTCGAAGTATTGCGTGATGTTTCAGACTTCCAACACTCCATTTGGAAGGGAAGGTCAACCACACGTAGCGGAAAAACTGATGCTCCAGTTTTTACATCAGGTGGTTCAAAGTGGGATACCCTTAGATCTCATTATTTTTAGAAGTTCCCGAACATTAGGCCTATTGTTTTTGATGTTTCAAGTTTAATTTGTATGTTTTATTTTTACGTTTGCCATCGTAAAGAGAGATTTTTGTAATTTTATTCTACCTCTGATGAAGTTTTGCCATGCCTCGTATGCCGTTTTTGGTCCATGTCCATACTATAAAAATTGCCTTCAACTTAATTTGGATTGATCGTACCCTGCATTGGATTCGTTCAAGTCAAGCCCATTCCTGGGTGTTTTTTTTTTCTTGTCTTATGATTTTTCTTTAACATCAAAGATAAAATAGGCGTTAAAAACTTAACATAAAAATTTGTGTTCAGCTGACTCCCCCCGAAAATTCACCCGCATTTAAAATTGTACACTCAAAGAAAAAAGCGGAAACAAGAAGAATAGAGCTTTCGGAATATTCCAAAATATAGATAGAATACATGGTGTAAAATATCCCATTTTATTTATTTTTACTTCAATTGTTTTTTCGCATTTTTGTAGGTTGGTGGTTAAATCGTCTTAGCAGATTAAGACAAAGTTAAAATAAAATAATTTTCTTGCTTATTGGAAATAAGAAGTTTTGTTCATTTTAAATTTGCTTGGCTCACTGGAAATTTTCCACATTGATACTTAAATTAGAAAAAAACTGGTATCATTTAACAAAGGTGACGGTGCCAGAACCAGTCCATGGGAAGTAATTAATTGTATTGCATCTCTTTTCACCTTCATCATAAAGCATTCCTTCCACAGTTGCCACTAATTTTATATTTCCAAATTTTCTATTTTCAAATTTTCTATTTCATATTTCCTAATTTCATATTTTCTGAAACTTCTATCTTACCGTACCATTTTAGCTCACCCCCCCCCAAAAAAAAAAAATAAATATAAAAAATAAATACTGTTAGAAATATAGAAAATAGGAAGTGTAAGAAGTATAGTTGAAAGAAAACTGTCTTTGTAATTTCAGGTTTTCTGCAAGGAAATAGATCGACTTCTGATACCTTTTTATTCTCTGGATATTCATATTAGTTTCATTCTTGTTCTTAGCTGCCTAAAATGGAGGAAGGGGAACAGCGTATTTCTAGTACTTCAACTTCTCATGCAGGTTTGTAATAAAAATATTCATTTCGTTATGTATTAAATTATTTTGTTATTATGCTATTAAAGTATTCATTCAAGATTTATTTATTTAAAACAGCTGTCATAGCATTGGCAAAAACCAATTGCTGTCATAGCATTGTCATAGCAATTGGAAAAAAAAGAAAAAAACTAGGCATGATTAATGACACTTGTATAAAACGGAATAAAAGAATTTCTGAAGCGATTGGTTCTGCATCTTTTTGGCTTGAACTTGTTAGTTTATCGAGTATTGGTTTTGTGGGCAATAAGAGGAGGCAACAACGTACTGCGTTTTTCACTAGCGAAGAGTGACTGTCCACATTTGCACATAAGATGGAATCTCCATTGTCTCAGCGTTGGTATTTTCAACGTTGCAGTTGCAGTTGCAGTTGCATATGTGTCATATTTGGGGCCCAGCATGATTTTGCTGCCTGTTTTTGAACAGCCTCGAGATCGTCACTTAAGTAGTCAATGTTGTGCACCTATGGTCCCCAAACAGGGTACGCATATTTTAGCAAGGGACTTATATAGTAGATAAACGCTATCCGTAACTGATTCACTGGAAAACCTAGTCGTTGAAGTGTCGTCAGTGATCGCAAAGCATAGTTGCCCTTTTTCACAAGGTTAGAAACATGGTAGCTGAAAGAACAGTCAGTACTGAAAGTCATAAATGAATAAAAGACTATTTGCAGTTGAGGTGGTAGGTAACCAGGATTTAGAACAAGCTACGTCCCTTTTAAGCAGATTAAAAGGCGTCACTTTTGTAAACCCGCTGCCTCCTCAATTGCTGACCAGATGAGAAAGTTCCAACCTGGCCTTTTAGTCTGTTAAATCTCCCGGCTTCATTGGTGTAATAAAAGGCGTACCGACAGAAATGAATGAAAAAGATCTAGAGAAAATTTTTCCAAAGTGTGTCAAAACTTTGCAGTGTGGCAAGTCACGTGTCCACAAGATTTATTTTGAACAACGGAGTGATCTCGATTCCTTTCTGAAAAATTCTGTGAAGGTGGGTTATGAAAAGTTATCTGTCCAGAATTTCATTCTTACCTAGACGGTTTTTTAGATGCCATCAACAAGGACATTTTGCTGTTGATTGTAAGAACGCAGAACTGTGCTCTCGCTGTGGATCCACGGAGCACTCTTCCACCAGGGATAATCCATGTGTTCGGAACATGTTTTGCATTACATGTAAAGAGTCTAATCACACCTGTTACAGTATCAAATGCCCTGGCAACGCTCAAACCGATAAACTAGCAGCTAAGTAAATAAATGGATATTCGTTTTCTCTTTTGGAACATTAATTGTGGTCTTATAAAAAAATACCCTATTCTTGAAAATATACTTCATAATCATGATATTCTGTGTTTGCAGGAACATTTCCTGACCAACCACAACATTTCCTGCCTTAGTTTACTTGACATTAGTGCCACCTTCAAAACTTTTTCGGTTCCAGCTAAATGTAGTGCTTCTAAAGGCAGAGCTTCCGGTGGTATTGCTACTTATGTAGCATCGAATCTTAATTCTAGTGTTTTCTTTTCTAGTGATAGTTTTTTAGCTGTTCGAGTAGGTGAGTGCGTAATAATAAATGTATATTTACCACAGATTACAAAGATGAAGATTCGGACAGAGATTTTGCATTAGCAGTTAGTAAACTTAGTTCTTGTCTTCGTGATGTCCTTAAACTGAGAATCTCGTATTTGATCGTAGGGAATTTTAGTTGTGATTTAAATTGCAGATTGTCTTCAGCTTCTATCCGTGCTTCTTTACTATTAGGAATATTTGGTGATGATTTTACAGTTCAACAGAAATCTGCTCAGTTTACTTACATTCATTCTTCCTCATGCACATCTTACCTTGACCATGCTGTGTCATATAACCTTAATATACCTCGTGTTGAGGTAGTTTCCAAATTTCAAGTTTCAGACCACCTTCCTATTGCTTCTAGTTTTAAACGAGAAGCTTCTCAAATTCCAGTGTTACATCCTCATACTGTTCACCGGCACAAGTGGTATACTTCTCACGATTGGAATAAAACTGACACATCTCAGTTCATCGAAAGTTCATATAGCACCTTAAACATGATCCAAGTTCCATTTCATCTTTTGCAGAAGTCTCCCAATAAAGACATTGGTGAGGTGAGATTAACTGTTAATATCTATTCAACAGAAATATGCCAGAAACTTTTTTTTGCTGAAAAAGGGCAGTTCCTCTTTGAAAAAATACGTGTTGGTACCCAAGTTCCCGGGTGGTCAGGAAATCTAGCGCTGTCTGAAGCTTGTGACCATGCAAAATTTTGGTACAAATTATGGAGAGATTGCCTATGCCCCCCGTCAAGGAATAGTCAATGAACTGAGAAAAGTGTCAAAAAAAATGTTTTGCTAAGGAACTTTCCATTAATCGATCAAAAATGCAGACACTTTATTCCGAGAAGGTCAAGAATTCACCTGATTTACTGTGGAAGCTATTACCTCGTACTATCTCCTCCAATTTGCCAGACCTGAATGACATCCCTTTGTCCGAGTGGATATCCCATTTATCAAATGAATTTTCTGAGCCTGATCCTGTTTTAGAGTCACAATTTTGTGACAAGCTCTGCAACTTCATTGATGAATCTCCTGACCTTGATTTTGTTGTGACTTGTGACGCTGTTATAAAAGCCATATCCCAACTTAAAAAGAAAGTATCTTGTGGGATAGATATGGTGAGAACTACACATCATTAATGGAAGTTATCTAGTGGTGCGTCACCTCAGCCTTTTCATGCAAATGATATTTGTTACAGGTATTGTTCCATCCTCGTTCTGCATTGGTGATCTGACTCCGTTTCCCAAAAAAGGGAAGTCTGAGCTGCAATGTTCCTCTTTCCGTTCAATCACCGTCTCTACTACGATTCGCAAACGTTTTGAGCTTCTTTTTCTTGATGAGTTAAGACAGGAATGTTACGCTCCCCCATATCAGTTCGGTTTTCAGGCTAATCTTGGCTGTTCTCATGTTATTACAGCAGTTTTTACTGCCCTCGCCGACGCCGAATCTTCGGGAAAAAGTATGATCATCGCCGGACAGGACGTTAAACGTGCGTTCGATTCCTTAATTCATTCGTCCATGCTTCTTCATATGGCAAGGCAAGGCGTAAACCCATCAGTTGTCCGTGTTCTCAGGGATTTATGTAGGAATCTAAGCGTACGTTTAAAACTTCCATCCTGTTTTCCCCTGCAATCGGCTCTTCATCATTTCCAATATAATTGCATTAATTCTCGTGTGAGGCCAAACTCTACGAATGCCTCGAATATGCTTGTGAATCCTCAGTTCCCCATTGTCGTTAAGAAAGGGACTAGACAGGGAGTTATTACATCCCCAACTCTGTTCAATAACAGTGTCCTGGAAGCTCAGGCGAAGTGTCTTCCTTCATGCATTCTTGGGAGAATCGATATGTCTCTTATTTGTTACGCTGATGACATATTGAATCTCAGCCGTGCGATCCAGAGCATTGAGCAGAATTTCAAAATACTCAAAGATAAATATTCAAAAATCGGTCTGTCTTTTAATCCTCAGAAATCCGAAGTTATCCTTATCAATTGGCGAAATCCCTCTACTTCTCTTCTAAATATGGACGATTCTTTTGTTAAACCCGCAGACCATATTACATACCTGGGCCTTCCAATTGGCACATCTATAGGCCACACACGTTGTTTGCTGATTTCTCACGTTGTAAAATTAGCATTTCTTACGCTGTAATCGTAAAAAGCAAACTACGTTTCAACTGTTACCTTCTAGCATCCATTTACAACGCCACAGCCCTTCCACATCCGCTTTACGTTGCTCTTTTCTGGAAATTCTTTACAGTTACAGATAAAAAGCACCTACGATCAATCTTCTTCAGATTTGCTAAATATCTTCTACATTTGCCCCCTTGGACAAGAAACTGTAAAATTATTCATTTGTATAAGCTAGCTGACCCTAATATTAGCATTAATAAATCTCTATCCCGTTTTCAAAGTAAGCTTAATCATCCATGTTCACCAATTTGTTCACAATAGTTTTTTTGCATTAATGTAATGCATGTAATGAATTTTTTTCTCTCTCTCTCTATTTTTTTTGTCATTTTAGTGATTATTCCGTATATATACCTTTTTTTGACGGGTATTAAATGAATAATAATAATATTAGTGTTAATAAATCTCTCTCCCGTTTTAAAAGAAACTATTATAATCCTTTCGTTAGGATCAATTTTCGTATTAATGTAATGAAGAGTTTTCTTTTGTCATGTGTTTGAATTTCCAATGTGTGTTTATGTCCTTCTTTTTCTTCCTTTTTTCTCTTTCTGTTTTCTTTAGTGATTACTCCGTCTACTGTACCTTTTGTACCTTTTTTTGACGGGCAATAAATAAATGAATAATAATATACGTAAATCGAACGCGTCACGGCAATCAGCGATCAGAAGGTCTATTGTGGTGTTTTCTTGTCAAATCATTCAGTTACCAGGTGATAGAGACACACAAAATAATGAGTAGGGTTGTTTCCTTCGAAACAGCCATACTGGAAAGGGTCTAGAAAAGGCTTGATTTGTGTCACGAGTTCACGATATATAAAAGATTCGGTGACCTTGGCGAGAATTCGAGCTATTGAAATCGGATGGAGTTCTTACATGATTTCGGGTCCTTTACTTTAGTTATAGCCCGGAAATATGCTCTCTTACATGCTTGAGGGAAGATTTGATCTCTGAAGCACTTATTTGTTACGGACGCCAAAGCTTTGGCCAGGAATGGTGCAAATTAAGTTAGAACTTTGACCGGCAGTTCTCCGTGATGTGAAGTGCAAATCTTTCTTAAATTCTCCAGTTCCCTACAAACTGCAAATTCATGTATCTCAGCAAACTGGTAGTCAAAATGGCCAGCTGTGAGACTTTTGACATCTGTTTCAATAAGTGATGAGAAAGTGGAATATATATTTGCGAAGAATGTGTTCACTTTGGTTGACGATAGAAGAGTTTTATCTTCTTTTTTTTACCTTCAGGTCACTACTAACACTCTTATCAGATAGCCACTGCACCTGGTTGGGCCATTTTGGGGGACCAGGTGTCAGAAGTGGTGGCATTCTATTGCAAACGCATACTTTCTGTGCCGCCCTGTTAATTTTCGCGATAGCAACAGTTTGACCACTCGCGTGCAGTTTGCAGCGGGTCATGATTAGTGTTTTAAATTCCTTCGTTATCAAAGGCTTGTCGCTGTCGCTTTCCACAACTGTCTTAGTGGGGGAAATTTTCGTGATATTTTGGCAGGAGTAGAAAAGTTAGTGACTCGACTTTGAGGTTGATATCTCTTAATGAACAGACAGACTCCTTAGTCATGGGTCCAGTTTTAAACTTCTTCTTCTATGGTCTGGGGAAAGTAGTTTTAGATTGCCATAGAATGATGAGGTGTTTGGAGCTTATTAGTGGACCAAGGGAACGGGGAGGGAGGTAATGGTCAGAAGGGTTGGTAAGTACGAGATCCAGTATACCACCACTCTGATGGGTGGGAATTTCCACAACTTTCTGCAAGTTGGGCATGCTGGACACCCAATATTTATGAGTTTGATTGAAATCACCGGTAACTACGAACGTACGAGCAGCGTACTGACGGCGTACATTGTTTATAAACGTTTTTAGATAATGTATTAAGTCTTTCCTGATCTTAGCAGTTTTGGTTAGTGCACAACTGCGAGTATAAGACACGAAAATTGTCCAGAGAGAAAATTCGGCTTGCGTTCAGCCCATATCACATCATGACAAGTGTCCGTAGGTTGGCTTAACAGCTTGTATCGTATGTTTTGCCGAATGTGCACACTAGCCTCGATCGCGTCTTGTATTGAAGAAGTTTGTATAACCGTTAATACGGCCAGTTTCGTCAGTAATGGCCCAGCATTCCGTAACAGCTAAAATCGGGCAAATCGTCTGTTTGATAAGGACTTCTAGCTCGTCTACCTTGTTGTTTAGAGACCTCGCGCTACAGAGCGAGATCTTTGGCAATCGTGTCTGTGCTGTTAAAGGTAGTTTAAGGTTTAAGGTAAGGTGGAGGCTTATATTGAACTAAATTCAGTATCCGAGGTCTCTTGCTTCCATTAGGTTTCATTCTGTTCTCTGAAATCTGGACAGAAATCAAGAAATGCTGGCTTAGCCTCTCGCCATTTACGTCTACAATTTGGCGTCAAGCAGGCAATGCTGTTTGGTGAGCTTTTGAGTAGGTGGGCTTAAAGTAGTTTAAGGAAGATAGATGACGCTGTGACGATGCAAAATGAATAAGCCTTGTGTAATGAGTAGAGATGCCCCTTTTGACCCGCTCCCCCCCCCCTGCTGCCACCTACAACTTTTTTTTTTTTACATAATTTATTCAAGGATTATCGATCGTGTATAATGTGGGTGTGTCAAGGTCAATCGATCTGTTGTTGTTGTTTGGCCACGTGCGACTGACACGAGTGGTGATTTAAATAATCGAGGGTGGAATTATTGATTCACGAGCGTGGGGAATAATGGACCTAATTTCTTAAATTATAATCGATCGAGTCTATTGTGTGTCAAGGTCAATCGATCTGTTGTTGTTTGGCCACGTGCGAATGACATGAGGGATGATTTACATAATCGATGGTGGAATTATTGATTCACGAGCATGGGGAATTATGAAACAATATGGTCATAGAGTCCCTAGGGGGAAAGATTACGTA